>NW_027531873.1:2158995-2215322 GCF_008692635.1 Crocuta crocuta | reverse complement strand
GGAACGGGCCCGAGGGAGCGTACCTCTAGGAAACACCCTCCTCTCCTACCCGCCACGCGCTCCCAGCCGGCCTGTGGGACAGAGCCCTCCCCCCACCTCCCCTTCTCGGCCTTCGCAAGTGTGGGCGCCTCTGGGCACTGGCGAGTCTCTCCAGGTGAGCAGTGAATGTCCCCACTACACCCATGGGGGGGGGCAGGGATGGGGTTGTGAATGTGAGAGGGCGGGTTCAAGGGAGGGGCAGGTGAGCTCGACGCGGGCGGGAACTTCAGGAAAGCACAGAAAACTTTCCTGGGCTTCAGCGAAGCGAATTCCTTCGCTCTACGCCCGCAAGTCCGGCTTGTGCTTCGCTTCTGGAGCCGCCGGGCAGGAGTGGTGGCCGTAATCTCAGGTTCATTGGGGTGGGGATGACACCTTGTGGGTTCCAGAGGCCAGACTCCAGGTGAACGTGGGTGACCTAGGGGGCGGGGTGCATCAGCTGTGATAAATGGCGTATTTGGATCGTCTGGTAGTTGGTTACTTGGTGAGATTTGCTCCCAGAGGAGGGCAGTTGCCACCTGCCGAACAAATAGGTGCCAGCGGCGCTTAATCTCCCTTTCTAGTGAACAGCGGCTCGTTTGGGAGGGAAGAAAACCCTTAGGGAAACACCCAGAGCCTGTACATATTCTGACTGGAGAATCCCGGAGCCCGTTTAGGAGGGTGAGGGGTAGGTAGGACTCGAAGACAATCCCGCAGGAAGAGGTTGGATGCTGGAGCTAATCCCACCTAGTTCGGCCTCTGCTCATGGTCGAGAGCACCATTCTGGATAAGTAGTAACCGATAAGGAGGTGCAAACCGGCCAGGAGGACCACGAAGGAAAAAGCGCACAGTGGCCCACGGTCGGTGGCAGTGTTCGCGTCGTTTGGAGCAGGCCCCTCCCTCCTGTTAGTCAGTCTTCGGGAGACCCGCGCCTCAGGGCAGGTGTTTGGGGGTTGGGTTGGGTTGGGTTTGGTACTGCCAGAAGAGTCAGGGTTTAGGGGGATGCAGACCCTCGGCAAGGAGACGCGCTGGGAACCCGGGTTGGAGTGCGTTTCGGGGCACGTGGAGGCACCCAGGAGAGGCAGGCGGCAGCCGCGACGGCGCAACCTGGAGCCGCCTGGAGCGCAGGCGGGCAGCAGCCGGTTGCCACCAGGCCTCTTATTCCGGGCCGGCCCAGGTTAGGGCCCGAAGCTTTAGCGAAGCGACCACCAAGGTAGCTGCGGCATTACAAAGAAACGGGGCGTTTTAAAAGCTTTGACTTCTACTCCATTTCTTGCTTTTTGGTTTAAGGTAATTTGCTCTGAGTAAACGAAGGGGAGTTGCGTTAGCGGGCTCCGGACCCGCAAGGCAAACAAAATTCCCTCCTCTTGGGGTCGCTAGTCCTAGAGGCTCAGGAAACCAGGAGGGCAAAGGTCGGGCACACAGGCTACCCGTCTGTTCCCCAGGCCACCTACAAGGACCTGCACCCCTCTCTGCGCTACTTTGGTGCTTCACTGTGCTTGTCCCCACTCAGAAGCTTTATATATTTTTAAAGAAATGGAAAGGCCCAGGAGACCATGTCCTTCTCCCCCTACGTTCTGTGGGTTGCCCATCACGCTCCCACAAGTGCCATCTCTAAACCTGCAGCTGGGCTGAGGGCTGGGCAGAGGGCAAGCACGCTTGGTCCTTTCGGTGCAGAAAGGCCCCGGACAGAGGAAACTTCTCAGGCTACTTTGCCCTTAGAGCGCCCCAGACCCCAGTCTCCTACCCACCACTTTTATTTCTATTTCGAAGGACTTTTTCTTAACTAGGACTCACTCAGGCGCCACGAGGGAAGGAGAGCCCTTTATGAAAAGTCAGGGATTTTTTTATTTGCAAACGAAAAGATCGAGATTGTTTCTCTTTCACCCAACATGGCAAAGTGTTTTGGTGGGTGTTTGGAGGAAGGTGGCTTGAACGTGAGCTTTTGCGTTTTTGAATCCCAGAGAGGGCAGAAGTGCTTAATTCCCTGCCTTTACGTTTTACAGAAGAAGTTCACGGGTGGGGTGGGGTGGAGAGGAAAGGGGCCAGATAAATTTAAGACTTCTCTCTCTCTCTGCCGCCGTTTGCTGCCTGAAAATCCTGGGGGGAGAGAGGAACAGTAGTGCATCCCCGCTTCAGCCCTGGGGTGCCCCCTCACCCCGATTTCGTAGTCCCAAGCAGTGGGAGGAGTTCCCTGCAACCCGCGGGGCCAAGAAGTCAGTGCTGTGCGTCCGGAGCCTTGGAAGTCGGAGGGCCTCACCGGACAGGGCCTCCTCACCCCAACGCCCCCCGCCCAGTCCCACGCCCGGAAGCCCTGGAGCTCCTGGGCCGCCTCCGGGGAACCAGCCAACTGTGGTCCCACCGCCTCCGTTGGGGAACGTTTTCTGCGGGAGCTCGGCGGTTAACGCGGCAGACGCGCCCGCTGCGGGGGTCTCGGCGTCCTGAGCCTGCCGGGCGGAGGGACAGACAACCTGGCCGGGAGGAAGGTCCACTCTCTGGCCCGCCTCGGCAGGTAGGCGGTGCCCTGCACCTCCCGAGCGCGAGGCCCAGGGAAATGAGGGTTGCGTAGACCTGGCCGCGCACTTCTCTATCCACGTTCCCTCTCCTGTCAGCGCGGAGACCTATGGCACAGAGGATCTGATCCGAATCACCTTTTGGCAGAGATGGAAATTTAACTCCCCGTCTATAGAGAAGGAAGCTGAGGCCCAGGCAGAGGAGGAAAGGCAGCTTAGAGCTCAGTGGTTAAGAGCAAGGAACTGGGGGTCAGAGAACGGAACCTCAGGTCCACCAGGTAACAGCTGTGTAACCCTAGATGAGTTCCATAGGCTCTCTGAGCCTTAGTTTTCTTACTGATCAAACGGGATAATAGAACACTAGCGTCCAACTCAAGGGCTCATAAGGATTAGACTGGAGGATAGTGTTGGTTTATGCATTCAATAAACGTTACAATTCTGTAACTTCTGTAACAATTGTAACATACAACTCACTATGCTTCTTTAAGGATACGTAGCAAGATAGTGGCAAAGCCGAGCTGAAACCCAGGTCTCTCGAGGTCTGGCTCGGGGCTTTACCCCCACGACCCCACTGCCTCCCTAGAGCAAATGGAATGAGGAGTAAAGAAAGGGAGAGAGAAGCCGACAACCCATGTGGCTTTGGTGCATTGGTAAAACGCATCCTGGCCTGGAAAGTGCTTAATTATTGCAAGATCAAAAAAATACCTGCTGAATGGGGGGCGGGGGGAGGGGTTCTGAGGACCTCTAAACCCGCCACTCTGACCTCGGCTCTGACCAAGAGCCAGTCAGGCCGTGCAGCCCCAGCCCCAGGGGGCAGCGCGTACTCCCAGGCTGCGCTCCGGGCGTCACCCCGCGGCCGTCGACAACTGAATAAACACACCGCAGCACTGCGATCTGTCAAGGGCCGGGGCCGCAGACGCCCGAAGAGGAGCGGCTCAACCGCCAGCCGCCCAGGAGGAACTGGCGCTGGGTTAGCACCTCTCGAAGGAGCTGGAGCCGGGAGCTCCGAGCGCAGGACGGGCAGCCTACCCGCTGCGCCTCCCCACCCTGCGGACTCCCAATTCTTCGATGCCTGCTTACCCCCGGCCTCCGGGCAGGCGCTTAGGCCCGTTTCCAGCCTGGGGCTGGCGGTAGAAACCCCAGCTTCATTTTTTTAAAAAAAAAAAAAAAAAAGAGAGGGAGGGATTTTCGTTGGAGTACACCCTCCAGCCCTGGCTACCTCTGCTCATTTGAAAAATTAACCGGATCTTTTTGAACAGCCACTCATCTACAGTTCAGACCCCATTCTCTGACCCAGTTTGGGGGCTCAGGACCGGTGAGCACCGCCGCCGGAGCGGTGCAAAAATTTCCCCTCTCCCCCAGCGCGCAGTGCCTGGAACCGCCAGTTACCCGTCTGTTCTGATGCCACCGCGAGATGATCGTCCCCAAGCTCCCAGAGAGTCCCCATTGGAAGGATTCCGCAGCGCTGCCTCTATTATTATACCGTAAATCTTTTTAAATTCTGGAACTAATTATATAGAGGATATGTCTCAATTTGTTCTGCATTAATGCCACAGTGGGGATGGAGGCCGGGCCGTGGCCAGAGCAGATACGTAGGCCCATGAAATTGATGAACTGAGAGTTGCTCGCAGTCCTCAGCGCACCATCTGGAATTCCAGTCTGAGGTTACAATTAGAACTCCTGACCCCAGATTCAACTTTGCAAACAACAGGGGGAAAAATAGGGAAAAAAAAAAACAAAACACACAAGAGAAAAAACCCCCAACTTATTCTGCACCTGTAAAAAACAAAAAAAATTCCCACACAATCTTAAAATCTTCCCATCTTACAAGATTCTTTCCAAGTATTCTTTTGTGTTTTTTTAACCTATAAAAGATAATGGGATATATTTTATAGACTGGGTTTTATCTTATCCCTTTCCCTCTCCCGGGCGCACTCAGTTTAATAGTTGTCAGGTTTTTTTCCCCCTCCTGTTTTTCTTAAGTGTTGGATTTAATTATATGGGACCAAAATATACCTCAGTAAATTAGCTTGCTAAATATTCTGTCATTTTGTGATTCTGCCTTTGAGAAACAGCTTAATTACAGAAATCTATCTGGAGATAGGAACTTGACTTGCTCCAGCTTAACTGTAATCAGAGATTTTATTTGTGTTGTAATTTTATTTGTGTTCTAAATCGGTGAGACCAGTTTCTTCCTTCTTTCTTTAGTAACACGCTGCTTTATTTTCCTCTTGCTTTGACCCTCTGAAGAAAATGAAGGACCGGGCAGTACTGGGGAATCTGTTAAATTTATTAGCATAAATGCTTAGACAAAACGAGATATAAATCATTCAGATGTATGAAGCCATAAAGTATCCCAATGAAGTCAGTGCCTCATAAGGGTCCCGGTGTATAAATGTTCATATAAAACAAGGTATCAGTATTATCTTTCAAACTGAATATATGCTGTGAAAATATCCAAATGTTGAGTAAGGAATATGGGGGCAATAGCAGGACAGGAAGGGAACGTTCTTCAGAGCAGCCTGTTAGCATTGTGGTGGCTCGAAAAGTATGGCCTAAAGGAAAATGCACAGTTTGCATTAGGAATACTCAGCAGACAATTTTTGAAGAAAGGTATGAGGCATAGATTTGAAGAGAAGAAAAGAAATAAGGAAAGAAGAGATGAATAGCAAGCAAAGCATTGCTTTCTGTAGAATGCTTCGTGCTCCCCCCGCCCCGCCCGCCGCCCCAAACAAAGGTCAATTTTGCTTTAAAAAGAAAAATCTACTTAGAAAAGGCACTGACTCTTCATACAGATAACGGATGAGCCATTAGAAAGAGCCACCTGGGCCTTTGTGAACACGGATATGCTAGTGCAGGAGAAGGATGTGTATTCACTAGAGGTGGCCTGGGAGAAAGGGGCGGAGGAGTGAGGAAAGGGAGCTGCCAGAATTCCTAGCAGAGGTTTACCAAGACAAAAAAATCTGACCATGTTTAAGGAGCAATGGCTTGCAAAGCTCATAATCACAGCTCTCTGTAATCTTGGCAAACCAAGGCTTTCTTTGCCTTTTAGAAATGATTGTTCCAAAGCTTTCGCTCTCTCTCTGTCTCTCTCTCTCTCTCTCTGTCTCTCTCACATCAAGGAGTTTACCAGAGAAAGGGAATGGTCCTCCTTTTCTTCAGCAGGGGCATATTCAGCTTTTGCATGCCATCAGTTCGTTCATTCACTATGAGGCAAGCTGTTTACTGGCACTTCCGTTGTGCCAAGCAGCAGGGACTGGAGTAAGAGCACAGGCTCCACTCGGCTCCCACAGAGGTTACATTCAGTAGGAATGACGGAAAAATTACATACCATCAAGGCGGATACTTTCAGATAGGGATAACTGCTATGAAGGAACAAGGAGATTTGCTAGACTAGAGGACTAAAAAAAGATAAGACAGGGATGGGAGCAAATATCCCCACACTCCTTCCCATCTTTTACCTGCACCGCCCTATCTTAATGTGTTTGTTAGTATCCCACCTTACTGTCGAGGGGCAGGAAGGGCTTGAAAGATTTGGAATGCTTGGTCTGGACGAATCTTTGCCTACAAGGGGGCTGGACTTTATGGAATCAGGAGAGTGGCTGTTTCCGTAGGGCTGGATTAAAATCACCACCACCAGCTGAGTGTGAAAGTTCCCTGCAAAATGCTCCATTTTCTCCTCTTCAAGATAAAAATAACAGCACCTATTCAAGTTGAGAGAACTGGATGGGGAAAGGCATGTAAATTTCTTAGCCCGTGGGGAGCACTCTGCAAGTGGTGACTATTACCTATATTCATATAGACTCAGTTTTCCTTTGCTTCTAATTAGTTGATAAGTTCTAGACTTAGTATCGATATTGGTGTGAGTTAAGAACATCTTCACTGTTGTTGGGTCAGGGAGAAGGGCAGAAAGAGAAGCCTTTTGCCAACAAGTCTGACTGTAGGCAAGGTAGTTGCCACCTTAAAGTGAATCAAAATCGTTCTGTCCTACAGCCATGCCTGAAACAGGAAATATATTGCTTCTGCTTCAAAATCAAGCTTAGATTCTTTCCTCTCAGTACAGAAGGCTATATAGGTCAACATCAGCTTGAAAGGTTTGAGATTATACTGTTCCTTACAGCTGCATTTCAGATCTGCAACCTGGTACAGAATAAAGAATCCTGGCTAAGTATACAAATACCTGGGCTTGGGGTGCCTGGGTGCCTCCATCGGTTGAACATCTGACTTTTGATGTTCTCTCAGGTCATGATCCCAGGGTCGTGTGATTGAGCCCTGCTGAGTGTGGACCCTGCTTAGGATTCTCTCTCTCTCTCTCTCTCTCTCTCTCTCTCTCTCTCTCTCTCCCTCCCTCCCTCCTTCTGCATCTCTCTCATATTAAAAACAAACATCTGGGCTCAAATTCTGTTTCTGCCAATGACCCGATGACCATAGTCTTAGGGAAATAGCTTAAGCTCTTGATTTTTCAATACCATTATCTGTAAAATGAGGATGATCTAAAGAATGAAATAAAGCAAACAGTGATTTGAAAACTGCAAAATGCTAGGCAACACACATTGAGAACCATCAGAACCATCTGTAACACAGAAACCAGGGAAAGAAATGTCACTGGGTGCACTAGGGTACATCACTTTCTCTCCTGTTTCTCTATTTGTAAAGTGAGCACAGTACCTTTCTCATGGAGCTGGTGTGAGAATTAAATGAGACCTATGTAACTCTTCCTAGGATAGAGTGCTTGCTACCTAAATGTTGCTGTTACTGTTATTGTTACCCTTCTCTGGCCATCCTCCGTGCTCACAGAGCTGAGCTTTACATTTTCACACTGATAGTTTTTACTCTGGCAATATGAAATAGTATAATGAGCAGGGCTTAGAGATCAGATGGCTCAGGTCTTCTCCTTATTCTTTATTGTCTCTGTGCCTTAAGGTTCATGACTATAAAATAGAGCTAATGATACGTTCATCTCACAGAGCTGTTTTGAGAACAGATTAACACTTGTCAAGTGCCTACATAGTGGCTAGCATGTAGTAGAAACCAATAAATGGAAGTTCTTAAATTTTCAGTTTGTTTAATCAGAAAATATTAATTTACTTCAAAAAACAGATCAGCCACCAAGAACTTGAGTTACAGCATGATCCTGCGCACACACAGAAACAAATTCCCATTTTCTTTTAAATTCACCTGTACCACATTGAAATCTCACTCCACATAGGAAATACTTTGCAGTCAAGGCATTGACAATGACTTTCCTTTTTGCTATGAGTCCTTTAGGTAATAAATTAGAATCCCATTTATTTTCACTGAGTTTTTTTGCAGAATATCCAGCATATATCAAGGACTTCGGTAATCTCCTATTTTTCAAAATAAGCAGAAAACTATTTCCAGCCAATGAAGAGAAAAAAGTTTGACTGTCTTCTTGGAGTTGCCACATAGCTTTTATTAATAGCTCTGTAAACAGGCTTGAACATAGTATCAGCTGGCCGCTCAAGATATTACAAAAGTTTATGAGAAGTTGCTTAGGAAAAACAAGATAGAGTCATGAGAAATCTGATACTGGTCAATAGCGCCTTTATCCCAAGTCTCCATAAATCACACACAAATGAAACTTCTATTGTGATCACTGTTCCAGATCTAAAGGATCTCCCTCTCCCCTTTAGTAGAAATTAAATACATTTAAGAAAGTCCAAGACTTTCTTCTCTCCCGATACAGAGGCTAATTACAAAATTTCCCAAGAGGTAATAAATATTAAACTCTAACCAACAGATGTGACACACAATGAATGATAAGCACATAACTTTGATTCTCTATTTAGGGCATATGTTTATCTTTAATTATCCCCAAACTGAGAATGGAATAACTGTTGTTCTCTGTTATGTTTATTATTTATTTATAGAGTGACACCACATTTTTATCTTGCCCAAAACAGTCTCAGGTTAAGCTGTTGTCCAGCTTAATTATTAATTGCTCTCCCTTTACTTCCCAAAGTGTCCTGGTTGGTAAGGACTCCACTTGCTTAAAATTTTATTTTATAAAAAAAGATAGATTCAAGAACGCCATTAGAACAAAGGTAAAAGACAAGAGTTAATTGTGGCTAGTGAGGAGAACAAAAGACTGGATTAATATTAGAAATCGGGGCGCTTGGGTGGCTCAGTCAGTTAAGCATCTGACTTCGGCTCAGGTCATGATCTCACAGTTTGTGGGTTCAAGCCCTGCATCTGGCTCTGTGCTGACAGCTCAGGGCCTGGAGCCTGCTTCAGATTCTGTGACTCCCTTTTTCTCTGCCCCTCGCCCACTCGTTCTCTCTTTCTCTCTCTTTCAAAAATAAACATTAAAAATTTTTAAAAAGATATTAGAAATCAAAACATGAAGAAAATTATTGTGATTGAGCATAAAACTTAGTTTTGAGCTTCCTGACAGCCAAGTCAAAAAGAGAAAATAAGACTACTTACATATCTCCCATTATGCAACAGGAAGAAGAAACCCAGTTTTTTCAGAAGAGATAGAATTTTCTAGTACTAAACTCTGGCATAAACTTATCTTACTGGCCTTCCTCTAAGGGTCATCAGACAACGGTTAGTGACTTCAACAAAATGTTTCAAAAGATGCAGAGACATTCTCTGACTGGTGGTTTGTCATTTCAATCCAATGGTGTAGTAATAAAATTATAATTCTTAGAACAAACAAGCAAACAGATGAAAAACCCAAGTTTTTTCTAAAAAAAAAATAGGCAGTAATATAATTCCTTTTTATAGTTTTCTATGAGTCTGACCTGATTCAAACTAACCTAATATGTTAATTTTCAGAAACTGCCAACTGATAATTTTTTTAAATGCCTTTATTCATTAATCATCAAATAATTTTGAATTGTGAACATAAACACTTCTAGGGACCTGACCCTTGTTCTCCTTGTGATCTGATTTGAGGAGAGCCCTAGGGCAGTAGTAGTTCTTAACTGGGGTGATTTCCTACCTCCCTCTGGGCGGGGCATCGTGCAAAGTCTGGAGACATTTGTGATTGTCTCAACTTGGTGGAGGCAGGAAGGCGGATGCTGCTGGCATCTAGAGGCCAGCGGTGCTGCTAAACACTCTTCGGTGCACAGGACAGTCCCCCCGCCACAAAAATTCTTTAATATACAGGACAGTCCCCCCCACCACGAACACTCTTTAATGCACAGGACAGTCCTCCGCCCCCAAAGAATTATCGTGCCTAAAATGTCAACAATGCTGATGGTGAGAAAGCCTGCTCTTAGAAGAGATTATTGTTTCTAGCTCGGGTAAAAAGAAGCTTCATGGAGGAGGGGCCCTTGAGCTAGGTTCCCCCACCCCACTCCAGTGGAGTGGGAGGGCGCCTCTCCTCAGGCTCAAGAAATGGTGAGAACGAAAACAGGCAGGTGAGAAAAAGCAAGGCACGTTGTAGGGGTGCCTTCCACAAAGGCAACTGTGGGTAAACTAATTTAGCCAGAAAAGAGGGAGAATCTATGTGAAGCAGTAAGAGAGAAAGCCAGAGAGTACACATGAATTTAGAGCAAAGAGATTCTGTTCTGATGTTATGCTCCAAGATCCCTAAACATTGCTAATGTTTTTTTTTTAACTACACAAATCAAAAGCAGCATAAACTTTTATGTTCACAAAGATCATCTTTTGAAAAGTGACTTGTGCTGTATATATATGGATGAGTACGTGTTTTCTTCCACTCCCCTACATCATTTTTCACCACTTACATAGTAGGGATTCCTTGGAACTCAGTTTTATATCACATTAAATTTTTAAAAAAATGAGTGCCTACTTAAAAATACAACCTATCAGGGCACAGAAAATTCTGAACCACTGCTGTAATTAATAGAACATTGTAGGAATCACCATTAAGAAATATTATTCTGACCTAGTTCTCCATGTCACGCTGCAGACTGTCCTTTTCTTGAATCATGGAATGCTTTGTGAGAAAGGACTGCAAAGCTGGTCCCTCGGTATTAGCCGTCTCACCCCTCAAAGTTCAGCCAGAAGTGGGACAAAACCCTCCTCACCATGTCGACATGTTTACTTCTGGCGTAGGAAAATATTACTGTTGCCCAATTCGGTCTTCCAATCTATTCACTTGCCTGGGAACATATGTTTTATTCTTTCCTTTGATGATTTACAAATAAATTAGCATGATCCAGTAAGGTCTGCCAACATATATGTGTTACTGGAGGAATCTGAGATGTTGAAAAATGATTGTAATTTATTGTATCCCGATACTTTCTTCTTACAGACCAAATAAATAGCATCAGTTAGTTTATATACCTGACATATTTATTGCAGTTTTCCTGCTGAGTGCTTCCCATAGTCATGTGTTCTCACACATTGTTTTCACGAATTGTGTTTTGAAAGAAGTAGAGGGAAATTCAGGCCAGAGAAACAAGATGTTATCTTTTGGAAAGGATGAGCCCACTCTAATGGAAGAGGATAATCCATTCAGAGCTTTCGAAAGCCAGTGTCCTCCAGTGGGTGTGATAAATCCACAGGATCTGAATCCAAGATTTTGCACTGGGACCTTGAAGTCAGCAGGAACAACTTAGTTGTGCTCCAAATAAACACAGTGTGTCATTATTATTATTATTATTATTGGATAAATAGGAACATCTGTTAGGCCAATTTTGCCCTATTTCCTTATGGCAATTGCATTCACTGAATAGTTTTAATTATGTCTATCTTAACTGCTTCGGAGATGAGTGCAAAATGCCAAAGCTACTCCTTGATCATCTGTGTTTGAAATCCAGATATAAAAAAGAGAAAAATGTACCTGTCATCCTAGATGAGTCACATGCTTGGGGACCCCCATGGAGACTTAGAGTTCCATCCTGAATTCCATCAACAGAACCATTTTCAAAAGACAAGTATATTAGAGATAGCTGGCCTTCCTCACTTTTAAATAAATGTTGGACATGTTTTAAGTAATTTGGGGGGGGAGGGCAAAAGGAATCTAAATATTATTTTCTGAGAAATTTTCTATCATCTCCTTTTCCTAATTCAATATCCTACACTCCCAGGTATCATTCACTTCACACAGGATATGTAAGGTAATTTTTCTCTGGGTTGAAATAGCGGGGGCACCTGGGTAGCTCAGTCGGTTGAGCATCCAAGTTCAGGTCAGGTCATGATTTCATGGTTTGTGGATTGGAGCCCCACATCAAGGCTCTGTGCTGAAAGCTTGGAGCCCAGAGCCTGCTTCTGATTCTGTGTCTCCCTCTTTCTCTGCCCCTTTCCTTCTCATGTTTTGTCTCTTTCTGTCTCAAAAATAAATATTTTTAAAAATTAAAAGAAACAGCAGTTTTCAGCAAGTTACAGCTACAAGGGACTTAAAAGAGCATCTAGTTCTATCCTTCATTTTTTCAGATAAAACATTATATGACTTGCCCCAGATTACCCTGGGAGTTAGTGGCAGAGCTCTCCCTGAGGTCAGGCCCATGGGAGGCAAGATCTATCATTCTGTAATAGCAGTCACTCGTTCACACTTACTGAGTACATATCACAGACCCAATAATCAAACAGGAGACACACAGTCCTTGCTCTCAACTTGTTCTGTCTGGCTGTGCTGTAGGACTTGGTCACTACTAAAATAGGGTGTGAAATCTTCACTATAAGAAATGTCCTTGTGGGGTGGCTAGGTAGCTCAGTTGGTTAAGCATCTGATTTTGGCTCAGGTCATGATCTAACAGTTTGAGCCCCCAAGTCGGGCTCTGTGCTGACAGCTCAGCGCCTGGAGCCTGCTTTGGATTCTGTATCTCCCTCTCTCTCTGCTCCTCCCTCACTAAAGCTCTGTTTCTCTCTCTCCTTCAAAAATAAATAAAAACATTAAAAAGATTTTTTAAAAAAAGAAATATCCTTGTTACAACACTCCCTTGTACCAGGTCTAGAATTCTCTTCAGTTCTCCCCTGTGGTATATCAGGGAAACTAAAAGCCACTTAAGTTTTAAAGAGAGGGCCTCTTCTGAGCCTTTAAATAATTACCTAATCACAATATTGTTAAAATTAGGAAGCATCATTATAACTTATGGAGGACCTGACATCCAAAGATACCTCACACACTGACAACCATCTTTTTTATTTGAATTAGTCAATGATGCCTTGCAGACGTTTAGCAACAAGGATGCCGGAAGGGGGAGCTCTTCTGGTTTGGAACTGAGTTCAAGTGAGTGGCTGGTCAAAGCCAAAGCACCACAAGCCTTTCTGAGCTGCATTTAGTAGCATAGTCAAAAGAAGATAACCAGAAAGCCACAAAGAAACCGTTAATCCTCTCCACCCTATATTTTTGTTGCCTGTTTGAAGTTGATGAAATCCTGACAGCATGGGGTGGGGGTGGGGGGGGAGGCAAGGAATGTTACACAATGTGCAAGCATCACAGACATTTACCCAATACCAAGTTCCGAGATGTAAAACAAAATAAAACAAAGATTTGCTCCTAATTTGACTCCCAAAGGACTCAAAAAGCATTTCAAACGTGTCCAGTAAGGCATTAAAAATAATTATCCCAGAGAGTAATTACTCCCTTGGTTGTTTTAATATATTTTTGTCTACAAACAAGAGACATTTTCTAAACTGCTCCCTTGGCTTACTTTGAAAGGTCTCTAGAACAAAAGTACTTTGGGTGACCCCAGGATACCTGGCAACAGTAACCAAGGATGTGGATGAGGCTGAGAAAGATAAAAACAGACGATGCACTTTTTGATGTCAGAGCTAAAATATTGTATACTTAAAACAGAATAAAATGCTGAAGCCTACAAAGAATAATCCCATCAGGAAAATTACTGAGCTTATTTAAGAGAATGTTAACTAAGATTTCTCAAAGTGTACCATAAAATCACTCTTACGCCACCCAGATGGCCCTGCGGGGTGACTTCTTTATGTAATTAGAATTGGCTTTCCTCCCCCTTGCCTCCTCCTTCCCCTTCTCTTCTTTTCGTAATAATAGTTATTATTATTATTGGCCATCATTTACTGAGTGGCTGGGCTCTCTCATACATTCTCTCTACTTCTCATAACAACCATTTTAATTAATGGTTATGATCCCCATTTCTGAGACCAGGAAATGGTTGCAGAGAGGTTGGAACTGGCCGCTGTTAACCACTGAGGATGTAACGCAGCCAGAACGGCAGCCATCGCTCTGTATAGCGTAGCTATACAGAATTCTGGAAGGAAGTGAAGTAGATAAACTTTGGGGATCCACTTCCGCGGAAACCCTTGGCATAGCTTATTCTCGGATTCAGACTTACGGTCCTGCGCAATTATGACAAGATCCACCGACCCAAGTAAAATTAAATTGCTTTTGCCACAGACACGGTTTCTGACCACACCGTGTCAACTAAAGTCTGACCCACCCGCTTCCTGTTTGTATCAAATTCTGGCATACCCTACTTCATACAATGGCTGTGTCCCTGAAATTAATTTTTTTTTGTTAAATACAGTGAATAACAGTGTCACTGCCCTGTGGGGGAGTTACAGAAAGAATTTACTATTTCAAGGAATCCCAAGGCTATTTTTCTCCCCTTCTAAATGATTCCCCCCTCTCACTTTCTCTGCCTCTCCTCAGACCTGAATTTTCATATGCCAAGATTGAATCGAGAGGAGAGATGGCATGTTTGAGCACACCACTATTGCTTTTAAATAAAGCAGGAGGAAGCTCTATTGAAGGGTCCACTCAGGCTTCCAACAAGGTGGCTCACAAAAGATCTCAGAGCTAGACCTTTTCTGATGGTCACAGGAAGAGGAAAAGACACCTTTGTAAACCCAAAGCTTACACATATGTATAGATGTTCACCTGTGCATGCATAGATACATGTGCGCACACATATACCCACACATATGTTCCTGACGTTTTCTGAGCTAAGCCTTCTCAATTTTTCTTCTTACAAGGGCAGCTTCTGTTTACATGTCTCTCCCTTCCTCACCCCCACTCACACAAACAATCCCGAAGTTGTGAGCTAAAGAGATATTGCCAATTTTAAAAGGGAAATGGCTTCATAAGGGCAAATTGGCACCTTAAGTTATATGAAAAGATAAGACTCCATCACAGTTGACTTTCTGGAATTTCTCATACAGTTGGTAGGAGAGAGGGGTTAAATACCCCCGGGAGGGAGTTCCCGACTCAAAAGTTGAGACAGCTCTTGGTGGCTGAGTGCCTTAGGAAGACAGCCGCGGTTCCTCGGTCGGGTATTTGTGACTACCACTCTTCTCAGAAATGCATCTTGGTTCCAGTTACCCCTTTATCTCTGGCAGTGAGCACTGTGATCATGAACTGAGGACTGTGGGTAGAACTTGGAGCCAGCTGCTGAAGGATGCCCCATCCTGCTGAGGTCCAACCCAGAAAGCAAGAGCAGCTCTTTCAGCCTAAGCCAGGCTGCAAGGGCTGGGCATGAAGCTTCTCCACTTGGTTCAGTTTTTTGTTGTTATTGTTTTGCTTTGTTTTGTTTTGTTTTGTTTTTGTTTTTGTTTTTTGTTTTTTTGCAAACTTTCAGGATTCGCAAGCTTTAAAGCTTATGAGGGTGGCAATTCTTGCCAGTTGGGTCATTTGGCTTCTTTGAAGAGTGGGCAGGTCTGGGCAGGCTAGCAACAGCACAAGGATAGGAATAACAACAATAAATAATAATAGCCACCTTTTATTGAGTGTTTGTTGAATGACTAGCACGATGCTACATAACTTCTTAGATTATTTCATTTTATCCCTACAGAAACTCTGAGGGAAAAGTCATATAAACATCCCCATTGTATATATGAGGCATAGAAGGCTTGTCATTTGTCCAAAGTCTCACAGGTAGAAAATGGCAGACTCCCTCCAAACTCTGCCAGTATTTGCCATTGGCCAAATCCTACTGGAGATGGAAGGCAAGGAAGCCCATCATGGCAATCTATCCAGGTCAGCCTCCGGCTTGATTGATATTTGGCTAGCTATATAATTATAGATTGGAAATAATTTTCTCTTGGAATTTTGAAGATGTTGCTCTTTGCTTTTTAGCTTCTAGCATTGCTTTTGAGAAACCCAAAGCCTTTCTGGTTTCTGAGCCCATATATAAATTACCTTTTTCTTCTTGAAAGTTTCTAAGATCTTCAGGAATCCCCTAAACTGCCCAATTCAATTCCCAAAAGCCCTTGTTAAAAAGAATTGGCCCATTAAATAAATTATCCCAACAACTATTTTGAAAGACAATTTATAGAGACAGGAAAAGGAATTACTTATCCATTTTTGGAGAAATTACTTTTCCCTTAAGGAACATTTAGAGGCCCAATCTAATAGAGGTATTGAATTTTGAATTCAGAAAATACATCTTCTGGGAAAATCATATCAGAAATGGGGAGGAAAAATATCATGATAGCGGGAGTATCCAAAATTATAGTATTTCTACTCAACATCTAAAAATGTCCATTATCCTATCCTCACATGAAATTGCTGTTGAATAAGATCAACCTAGGTTATCACTAAATAGCGGGTGTCTTTTCAATAGCCTGGGGCTGCAGACTTTTCAAAAAGCAGATTTAAAAAACATTTCTCTTAGAAAAATGGTAAGCTTTGGTGCGCCTGGGTGGCTCAGTAGGTTGAGTGTCCGACTTCGGCTCAGGTTACCATCTCACAGTTCATGAATTCGAGCCCCTCATCGGGCTCACTGCTCTCAGCTCAGAGCCCACTTTGGATCTCCTGTATCCCTCTCTCTCTGCCCCTCCTGCCCCAAATAAATTTAAAAGAAAAAGATAAATGATAAGCTTTATTTTTAATAAAGCTTATTATTTTACATGAAGATATCATAACTGGGAGATTACCCTGTTGTAGAAACCAGCATCCAGTAAGTTGCCCCAGCAGAGAACAATGTGGGTGACAGAAATTCTTCTGTGGGTTGTCATCTCCCAACAGAGCCAAAATTGTTTGGCCTGAGATGATTTCCATGGTCTGTTGAACACCAAAGATGAGGCTGGCTCTTGGCCTCAAGCTAGGCTGCCCAGTCAGTAAGACCTGCTTCCATCAACCCAAGGCTGCACTGACTTCTGATTTTTTTTTAACGATAGAAATGAAACTGCCACAGGGAAGAGAGAGAACAATGGTGTTTTGACAAATGGAACAAAGATCTAGCTTGACTGACAATTCAGGTCAGAAAGAAAATGAAGGAACAGGAAGACTGGTGTGGGGCTGCCTTCTTGCCAAGAAGCAAGCACTCTGTGGGAGGCTTCCACCCACATGACAAACTGGCTCAACAGTGGCCATTTGGGTTCAGCAATTGTGTTAGGTGTTTTCTGGCAACAGGGCACTTTTTCTAGGACTTCAAATGTAATGAGAGTAAAAACTACAAAATCAACACATTCAGCCAGAGTATGTTTGAAACCTAAGGAAAGAAGAACCAGTGAGAGCTTGTGAGCTGCCCTGAAAAATGTTATTGTCCTCTTTCTTTGGAGATCTGCTAGAATAGTTCAGAGAGAGTTCTGGCCTGCGGATGGAGCTCGGCTAAGAAACCTCTAGCTGCCCTTTCAAGACTTGTAATCCTCTAAAAATGGAAATTAGGAAGCATTCATTCATGACCTTGAAAAAATGTTTATAGAAGTATATTATAATGTATCAGTAAAACGAGCTGGGGAAAGGGTTTATGTGAAAGTTCATGTGAGAAATGCAGCTATTAGCACGCATGCCATTCCCCACCTTGACCCCAGCAGGAATGTGTAAATTGTAACATATGGAATGTAAGCGTCTGTGGAGATGTTTCATAAATCTGCCCGGCAATGAGCATCACAAGGCCCTGTGTGAGAACGGGCCTCAGAAAGGGAGAGGCAGTGAGTGTCACATCTAACGTTAGGCTGCTAACCAGCCCAGAATCTGACAATCAAAAATGTGCAGACAATGTTCTTTAATCATATCAGTTACTTTCTGACAAAGTGAGCTTTTCTAGGGGACACAGCCTAGGAATAAGTAATACATTCATCCATTCATTCAAGAACTGTTTATTGAGAGCCTGTAACATGACAGGCAGTGTGCTGGGCACAAGTACAGTAGAGGACCAGAGGGACCCTGCCCTGCTGCTCTACAACCTGAGATAATGTAGAAAAAACAGATGCTAAACAAATAATAACAGAATAATTTTATAATTACAATTCGGATAAATACTAGAAAGGAAAACAATAGCTTATGCTAATAGCACATACACTCTTCCAAACTTTCTACATGGATTATCTCAATTATAATGTAATCCTCTGTGGTAGATGTCATTATTAGCTCCATTTTATTTATTTACTTAAGGTTTATTTATTTTTGAGAGAGAGGGAGAGACAGAGAGAGAGCATGAATGGGGGAAGAGGAGTAGAGAGAGAGGGACACACAGAATTCAAAGCAGGCTCCAGGCTCTGAGCTGTCAGCACAGAGCCCAGTGCGGGGCTCAAACCCAGGACTAGGAGATGACCTGAGCTGAAGTTGGACGCTTAACCAACTGAGCCACCCAGGCACCCCTGCCCCATTTTATTTTTTTTTTAATTTTTAATGTTTTATTTCTTTCTGAGAGAGAGAGAGACAGCGTGAGCAGGGGAGGGTCAGAGAGAGGGGGAGTCACAGAATCCGAAACAGACTCCAGGCTCTGAGCGAGCTGTCAGCACAGAGCCTGAGACAGGGCTTGAACCCATAAACCATGAGATCATGACCTGAGCTGAAGTCAAATTCTTACCCGACTGAGCCACCCAGGCGCCCCAGACCCTGTACCCTTTTAAAGATGAAGAAATAGGGGAGCCTGGGTGACTCAGTTGGTTGGGTGTCTGATTCTTGGTTTCTGCTCAGGTCGTGATCTCAGAGTTTGTGAGATCAAGCCCTGTGTCAGGCTCCCTGCTAACAGTGCAGAGCCTTCTTGGGATTCTCTCTCTGTCCCTCTATCACTCGTGTGCACACACATGTGCACACTCTCTTTATCAAAGTAAATAAAATAAACATTAAAGAAATAAAGATAAAGAAATAAATTCATGAAGGTCTGCACGTCTTGCTCAAGGCCACACAGCTAATGAGTGGTGGCTCAGAATATAGTGTCAAGCAGTATGACTCCAGGCTCCCAGTTCCTGACTCTATGTCATTTTTTTTAAATGACTTTTAAAGAGTGAAGAAAGAGCACTGATTTAGATTTGCAGGTTAAAGAAGATGTCTCTCAGCATATCATTTTAGGCCAAGCCCAAAGATAAGTAGGAATTAATTGGGCAAAAGAAGTATTTCAAAGTTAGTGAAATAGCAAGTCAAAAGGTCCTGTGGCAGAAGGGGTTGGCTTTGGAGACTGGTGTAACTGAGGTGTGGAGGGTGAAGGCAAGGCTGGGAAGTAGGCAAGGGTCAGAGCAGGTGGGACCTTGTAAATTCTGCTAAGAATCTTGAGCTAAATCCTGAACAGCCTGGGAGCTCCTGAAAGACCACACTTTGGGCCTCAGTGGAGTTACTCCAGGCACAGCTTCCATAGCCGGGAGAGGAGAGGCGGTCTCCCCATGGAGGAGGGGAGCTGCCGCTGAGCTAGGAACTCGCCCCTCCTTCCCACTGTCCTTTCTACATAGTTCTGTTCTAATCAGATCTCTGTCCTCTGCTGTAGTTAGAAGATGGTCATGTCAAGAAGAGACGGATGCTGTGTGCTGAATGTTTGTGTCCCCCTCTCCAAATTCATATGTTGAAATCCTGATCCTCATTGTGATGACATTAGGAGATGGAGCCTTTGGGAGGTAATCAGGTCATGAAGGCAGAGCTCTCGCAGATGGGATT
The DNA here is from genome assembly GCF_008692635.1 of Crocuta crocuta. NCBI lineage: Eukaryota > Metazoa > Chordata > Mammalia > Carnivora > Hyaenidae > Crocuta > Crocuta crocuta. The sequence goes on along the minus strand of NW_027531873.1, from coordinate 2,196,065 downwards.
AGTGCCCGCATAAGAAGAGACAAAGGGGGCGCCTGGTGGCTTAGCCAGTTAAGCATCCGACTTCAGCTCAGGTTATTCTCTCATGGCTCATGGGTTCGAGCCCTGCATCAGGCTCTGTGCTGACAGCTCAGAGCCTGGAGCCTGCTTCAGATTCTGTGTCTCCCTCTCTCTTCTCCTCCCCTGTTCATGCTCTGTCTCTCTCTTTCAAAAATGAAACATTTAAAAAAAAATTTTAAAAAGAAGAAGAGACAGAAGTAGCTCCCTGTGAGGATACAGTGAGGCATTGGCCATTTGCAAACAGGAAGAGGGCTCTCACAGAATATGACCATGCTGGCACCCTGATCTTACACTTCCAACTTCCAGAACTATGAGAAATGTCTGTTGTTTAAAAGCCACCTTGGGGCGCCTGGGTGGCTCAGTTGGTTAAGCATCTGACTTCGGATCAGGTCATGATCTCACAGTTTGTGGGTTCGAGCCCTGCATCGGGCTCTGTGCTGACAGCCAGCTCAGAGCCTGGAGCCTGCTTCAGATTCTGTGTCTCCCTTTCTCTCTGACCCTGCCATGCACACTCTCAATCTCTCTCAGAAAAAAAAAATTAAATTAAATTAAATAAATAAATAAAAGCCACCCAATGTATGGCAATTAGTGATAGCAGCCCAAACTGACTAAGACACTAGCAAACCAGCCGCCTCAGTGGCTCAGTCTGTTAAGCTTCTGACTCTTGGTTTAGGCTCCGGTCAGGATCTTATGGTTCATGAGTTAAACCCTGCGTTGGGTTCTTCACTGGCAGCAGAGCTTACTTAGGATTCTCTCTGTCCCTCTCTTCCTGGCTCTCTCCTGTTTGTGCACGCATGCCCTCTTTCCCTCAAAATAAATAAGCATTTAAAAAATTTAAAAAAAAAAGACAACTGTCAAACCAAGAATTCATTCAGCACTACTCAATATTAACTTCAGTCACAACCATTAATTTCGGCATTGCCTAACCCATGGGAATTAAGATGAGGAAACTATCCCTCGCCCAAATTTCCATGTTAAAAACAGCAGCATTTCCTTACACTCCTTACAGATACTCTGTTATTCTGGGGTGTTTATTTAAATCAATTCTTTAATTTATTCATTCATCAAAGATTTGTGTACCTATTGTGTGGCAGACATGAAGGACAGGAAAGCAAGTAAGACTAAAGCCCCTGTGGAAGGCAGAATAATGCATCCTCAGAATGTCCTGGGAACTGTGAGCATATGACCTTTTGTGGCAGAAGAGCCTTTTGTGTATAAGTTAAAAACCTTGAGTGGGGAGATCATCCTGGATTATGCGAGTGGCCCAATGTAATCATTGCGAGTGAAAAAGGTAGACAGGAGGGTCGGAGTCAGAGAAGGAGGTGTAAGGACTGAGGCAGAGTGAGCGATGCAATCTCGGGTTGGAGCCACACGCCAAGGAGCAAGGGCAGCCTCTGGAAGCTGGACAAGGTGAGGAAACGCTCCTCCCATGGAGCCACAGAAAGGGATGTAGCCCTGCCAGCTTGCCTTGGATTTTAGCCCAGTAAGACCCTCTTGGGATTTCTCATTTCATAACTATAAGATAATATGTTTGTGTTGTTTCAGACCACTAAATTTGTGATCATTTTCATTCCAGCAGTAGGAAGCAAATGCACTCCCCACTCCAGCCTGAACCTGGCCCGGGACAGACATTTTAATCCCTCAGTTTCCCCCTAGTCCCCAGATGCAGCCTCACAGTCTCCCAACCCAGCAGTCTAGGCAGTCAGTGAGATACTACTCACTTTCCATCCTGTGGGGTCTGTGCACAACTTACCCCTGAGTGTGACCCCGCCAGCATTGCTATACACCCAAATATTAATTATGTGCAAATTTCTTAATAATTCTTCTAGAGTAGGGTTTCTAAGTTAGTTCCATTCCCCTGATTGCTGTGTCTCCTCGGGCAAATTACATACATCCCAGGGCTTCAATTTCATTATCTTTAAGATGATAATATCTACTGGGACACCTGGGTGGCTCAGTCGGTTAGGCTGAGGTTAGACTTCAGCTCAGGTTCATCTCACAGTTTGTGGGTTAGAGCCCCACATCAGGCTCTGTGCTGACAGCTCAGAGCCTGGATCCTGATTCGGATTCTGCATCTCCTCCTCTCTCTGCACCTCCCCCATTTGTGCTCTGTCTCTCAAAAATAAATAAATGTAAAAAAAAAAATTTTTTTTAAATAGAAAAAAGATAATAATATCTACTTCCAGGATTGCGAAGCCTAAGTGACTTTGATATTAAAGCATTAAAAAATCATCCCTGGCACACACAAGTTCTCAACAAATTTTAACAACGAGGATGATGTGAGTATTCCCTATAGCGTTTCACATGAGGCTTAAAAGCCCTTGGGGGATGCTGTGTATAGTGTGGGACCCACACTGGACAGAAAAGAGTGGGTGTCAGTGAACAAGTGCTAATCGGGGGAAGACTGGATTAGGGTGAGATGGTCAAAATGGAGTGAAGTGGATGGGCTTGACAGATACTGCAGAAGTAAAACCAACAGGCCGCTCAATGAATGGCATATGGGGGTAGAGAGGTGCCAAGGATGACAGAGTCAGAAGAGAAGCCTTATGATGACATGCTAGTACAGCATGAAATAAATCCTTATTTTGCTTTTGTGCTGTCCCGCCCCCTGTCTTTTCTTACTGCGGTACTCTTACCTGTCTTCCCATAATAAAGAAACATTATAAAAATAAAAATTAAAAAATGAGAGCAAAAGGAGGCATCAGGTATAGAAGCATAAACTATTTGGCAACATGCAGCAAAACAGCAAAAGACTTCTTCCACCTGAATTTTGAATTTCTCATGCCACTGTGGGAAGAAGGCATCATACTTGGGAGGAAAGAGCGAGTGTAAAAAGGCAAGAGAGGAAGAAAAAATAAGTAGAAGTAAAATGTCAGAATTGATTTTTAGAAAAATAAATTAATAAGCAGCATAAGAAAGTGGTTATTTATTTTGAATGCCTGTGATGAGGTTGGGCTGGGGGTGTAGGCAGCAGGTAGAGAATGTAGGAACCAGGCCTTCTGTGCCCGTGCAGGGTATGGGATGGGAACAGGGACTGACCGATGGGGAAGAGGGAAGCGTTTTGGAGACAGAGAAAGGGGAGCTGGTTTCCAGGCCCCACTTTGCCACCAATGAGCATTTGAGCACGGAGTTTACCCACAAGGATTCTATGAGAGAACTCTTGTGTTCTTGAGGTTTATAAAGTTCCAGGGAGCTGAAGGGATGGGTACAGTCCTCAGAAGGAGCCCCTCTCACTGGCATGTGAGTTGCCATGGGCAGTACATTACATTAGTATCTCATGGGCCTCGCCGGCTGGAGGGTAACTAAAGGGAACCACCTTCTCCCAAAAGGATCTTCATGCCCTTCTGCCTCTCTCCTCCCAAAGTGACGCCTATGAAAGATGAAGTGTGTCAGAGCTGGCCCACCCTGGGATTGCTGAACGGTGGAGTTTATTTCTGCATGAAACAAAACACCTATTTTTTCCCCCTTCTGCCTGGGCCCTTGATTTGGCTGTATTTAGCAGAAGAAAGGCAGGGGAAAGGTACACTTTGAAATTGTAGCAAGCATTTGAGCAGATAGAATTTAATTTTGGATACAAATGCCCAGGAAGTCTCCCTTGGCTCCTACTCCTTGTTCATTGAGGCATAACGTGATGCTCCATTGTGAAAGGCCTGCTGATCGAAGCCAGTGCCAGCTGATAATGACAACACGCGGGAGGAGGGGATGGTAGGCTGAGCCCAAGGAGGGATGACTTTCCCCAGGATGCTTGCAAAGACCGACCAGCTCCACCCTGCATGGTGGGACAGAGGGCAAGACCTTGAGAGCTGCGCAAGCCCGAGGCTGGCCACAAACATGCTGCATGGCCTTTATCCACAGCTTAGGTTTGAATTTCCTGGTCCATGAAATAAAAAGACTGAAAGAGACAAGCTATAAGACCTTTTCTTTCTGATGTTTTTGGATTCTGACATTTGGAGCACATATAGCTGATGGAGAGGAATGCCAGCCAAGTGTGTAGGTTAAAATTTGGCACGACTATTTGAAAGGGCACTAGCTTTCAAATGTTTTAATGCACATACCCTTTGGCTAGGTGTCAATTCTTGGGATGTATCCTGTGGAAACACTAGCATAAGTATGCAAACATGGATGTTTATAATGGCAAAACATCAAAAACAACTTAAGTGTCTACTAGTAGGGAAGGGGTTAAATCAGTCTACTACATAACCACAATAAAGAATACAGATCCATACATACTGCAAAATAAAAATATAATAAATATAACTTTAAGTGAAAAAATTAAATTGCTGAGTATATATATATAGTGTGATTACATTTTTTCTGAGATGAAATCCCAGTATGTGTAATGTATATTATATTTAGTTATATATTTATATGCGTATGCCTAGGGAAAAAGCTGAGAAGTTTCCAAACCAAAATTAATGAGGCTCGCTGTAGGGCTCCACAGTTCAATATGGTAGCCACATGTAACTGCTGCGTTCAAAATGTAGCTGGTGTAACTAGGAACTGGATTTTAAAACTGTATTTAATTTTGGGATGCCTGAGTGGCTCAGTCAGTTAAGCTTCCGACTCTTGATTTCGGCTCAGGTCATGATCTCATGGTTCATGAGTTTGAACCCTGCATTGGGCTCTGCACTAGCAGCGCGAGCCTGCTTGAGATTCTCTCCCCCTCACCCCACCCCTCTTCCTGTCTCTCTCTCTCTCTCAAAAATAAATAAACTTTAAAAATAGAGTAAAGTTTTATTTAATTTTAATTACTTCATATTTAATTTTAAAACTGGTACTTCAACTGTATGTTTTAATTTTCAATGAAAATTAAGCACCTTGGGGCGCCTGGGTGGCTCAGTCGGTTAAGGGTCTGACTTCAACTCGGGTCATGATCTTGCAGTTTGTGAGTTTGAGCCCCGTGTCAGGCTCTGTGCTGACAGCTCAGAGCCTGGAGCCTGCTTCAGATTCTGTGTTTCCCTCTCTGTCTGCCCCTTCCCCACTCACATTCTGTCTCTCTCACACGCACAAATAAATAAACATTAAAAAAAAAGAAAATTGAGCATCCAAATTGAGATATAAGTGTAAAATACACACCAGATTTAGAAGAGTTTGTACCAAAAAGAAGTAAATATCTCCATAATAATTTCATATGTTATGAAGAATTTGTTAATGTTGATTATATGTTCACATAGTAATATTTGGGATACAGTACATTAAGTAAAATATATAATTGAAATTAACTTTACCTGTTCCTTTTTACTTCTTCAATGTGGCTACTAGAAAACTTTAAATTGCATATATGGCTCACATTATATTTCTACCAAGTACTGCTGCTTTGGGGAGTGGGATAGAGGAAAGGCTAGACTAACTCTGTATTTATATGATTTCGTATTGTTTGATTTTGTTACAGTAAGCCCAGATTACTTTCATCATCTCTGAAGAATAAAGATCTTGAAAATGTGAAAATAAAAGTTAATTTCTAGGATATATTTTGATATATAAAGAAAATATTTGAGAAAACACTCCCTCTAATTTATTTCTTTTGGGATGGCCTGTCAGGGTCTGAAATACATGCTTTGCCATCAGGTTATTATAAAGTGAACTCTCACTGTGGTATCTCTGTGATTTCCCAGCATCTTCTAATTGCTTGACCCTTTTTTGGATGACTGCTATCCTCAGCAAGGATACTTCTGCCTGACAACCATCCCAGCTGTGTTGGAAAAGGATTGTTTCTCAGAGAGCAGGAGTTAAGCCCAAGAGAGGGGAAAAAAAGAGAAATAATCCTTAAAGAAATCTCCCCTGTTCTCTCCAGCTCCCTCCTTCTCCTGTATCAAGATTCCCCAAAGCTTTAGGGGATCTTTAGTCCTAGGCTGAACTTCCTACCTCACTAAATGACAAGGCCAGGATGTTAATGTTCCCCACACAGACACGTCTGTGTTATACATAAAGATGTCTGTGTTACACATAAACACGTTATGGCTGTAACAATATCACTTTCAAAGGAGCGCTAATCCGCTGAAGTCATCGAGTCAGAAAACATTTGTTTCTCCATGTCTTGTGTCTGAGCTGTGTGTGAGAGAGAATAGTAGCAAGGAGGGAAGGAGGAAGAATGGAGGGAAGGACAAAAAGAGAGAGAGAATGTACTTTACAAAACCGTCTTTTGCAGAGGGAGCTTTTCAAACTGCCCCTCGGTTTCTTACTTATTTGCTACAGTGTCACTCCCTTATACAATCTTCTGTTTAAAAATTGATTATAATCTTTTCTATACAAACTGACAGATACACAGATGAGCCTGGTCATAATTTTGGGTATGAAGTTGTTGGGTTTGAATGGATGTCATAGGGTGATGGGTAGAGAAAAACTCAGCTGTGGTTCTCAAAGTCCAGGAAATAGCTCTGTGCTCCCCCCAAACCCTGTATTACCCATATCTTAGCTCGTGTCTCCCTAGATCATATTCTCCTGTTTTTTTATTTGTCTTCCTTGCTAGGCACCTCTATCCCCAGTACTTAGCACAGAGTCTTGCAAAGAGTAGGCATTTAATAAAAGTTTGTTAGTTGAATGAATGAAGAAATCAACAGACCTACCCATCAAGGGTCAGTCTTATCTAAAACATTAATGAAATGAGAGTTTCATATAAAAAATGGACTTGTAAAATTTTCCATCTTATTTATACTATATTTATTAAATGCCTATTATGGGCTAAAATCTTGCTAAACAAAGCCAGATTTTACACACACACACACACACACACACACACACACACAAGGTCCCTGCCCTTATGAAGTTTACGGTCTGAGGAGAGAGGGAAGGCAGAGGTCAGGCATAAATACATAAAATTAAAAATTACAAATGGAATAAGTGCTCCCAAAGATATGATCAGGGATGATGACAGAGAATAAAAGAAGGGGCTATGATAATTTAGCCAAGCTAATTTTTCTCTTCTCTGAGAAAGTGACATTTAAGCCAAAGCACAGAGGAATGGGAGTCAGATATTGAATAAACAAACTGGGGTTGGGAGGGGTACAGGAGACAGGAAGAGCCTTCCACACATCCAGGAGCAGCGCATGCTGCTTCTGTGACTTACCATCTACATGTGCTATGTAATTCGAACGTGACTTGATTCATTTGCGTGTTAGGACCCCTGATAATTTGCATGCCTGGCTAGGTGTGGATGTCTGTTGGGACCCACATGCTCAGAGTGTAAAGAGGCTGATTTCCCTTGTTAGAAGGACAATGTGATTGTAAGGGGGTGCTCTGGGAGTGGGCTGAGGAGTGGCTGGCGGTTGGCTGGTGAATCTCATTCCCTTGTTTTCAAGGTTGTCTCATACTTTTTCAGCATTAGCTTCTGCATTTCAGATCTGCTCTCACGATGCAATGTCTATTTTAAATATGTATATTCCCGTTGGCAGTAGTTAAATTGGATTCACAAGAGAGAGAGTTCTTATTTTTCACCTTATACTCCTTGTCCTGTTTGACTATTTTAAAATATGAATTTTTGTAACTTATAAAACCAGTAAATACAATTATAAGCTATATATACAGATCTGTTTAACATGTAGCCCTATGACTATAGATGGGAATTAGTTTTCTTCTTCTAATTATTAATGCAATATAAACTCAATACATTTAGATTTGGAAAACTCAGAAAAAAATTAAAAAATAAAATAAAATTCTCCATAACTGCATCATCCAACGATTACAGCTAATAATATCTTGTCATATTTTTCCCAATGCCTTTTTAAAAATAGGATCTAATTCCACTTGTTAATTTGTAAAACTGGTTTTTAAAAACTCAATATATGTAGGAACCTTTCCATGACAATAAATGCTGAGCTTCTGTATGGATATATCATAATTTAAGTTAATGGACATTCAGGTTGCAATTTTTACCACACAATTAACTTTTAATCTAAATTTTTATGAAATTTTATGCATCTGTCACCATCCAGAGGTTTTGCCTGATTCCTCAATATTCAGCAAACAAAAGTGATTCTTACTTGGTAATCAAAAAATAGGATTTTCTTTGCAAGGATAGAATTAAGTACTTTAGGCAAGTTCCAATGAGTGCAAACTAGATGTTTGAAAATCTAGACTGGCCAAATCAAATTCAGGATTGTTTCTGAACATCGCTAAGCAATTTAAACAGCAAGTTTCACCCTTTCACTCCAAATTCGCTGTCAAGTTTCCCTCAAAATGCCCTTTCTTAAAATATCGACTTCTCAGAAGGTTGGTGGTGAGGGCTAGGGAGCCATGCCCCTGAAGTATCTAATGCTTTAAGACTAGCTCATGTCTGTTGCGTGCAGGCGGTGAGATGAGGCAGGGGTTGGAGTGGGGGGGTGAGTAATCCTGGAATCCACTGCTCTCATCACAGCTGTTACCGTGTGACAAACACATCAGGCACGTGAGGAGGGTGCGACAAGAGGCAAAATTCCACGTGCCCAGGAATCAGAAGTGGGTAGGTTGGAAGGATTCTAGCCATCAGAAGCCTCACATGGCAGGACTTGAAAAAGAGAACCTCAACCAATCTCTGTCCAACAAAACAGAACATCAGCACCGCTAGATCTTGCAAGATCATTATGCAAGATCAGCCTGTCTCAAGCCAGCAAATACACAAAGATCCATTCCACCTCCAAACCTGACGTTCCCCTTAGTTACAATCCTGTGATTTCCAAAAGACTATTTTCTGTTTCTTTTCAGCTATAGCAACCTGCTCTCTTAAATAGCCTTTTTATCTGGTGGGGCAATTACAGTCTGTGACTAACAGCTGTGGTTCATAAACATGAGTTTCACTGTTTGGGTCAGTAGTTCTTAGCCTTTTCTGAACGGCAACTCCCCCAGCTGATCTTGGCATTAAGAGAATCACCTCTCCTTCAGCACTCGGGTGGGTACTCAATAGTGCAGTTTACTGGTGGAGGGCTCTGTTTTCCCATTATAAAGGAGGTGACATTTTTATTAAGTTGCAAGTCCTAGTATCTAATAGCAAACATATTTCTGGATGTTGGTTTTATTAGTGATTTTAACTTTCCCCATTGAGTTTTTCTTTATATTCCAAATAGGCATGTCTTTCTTTTAGAAAAAAAGATCCTTTCAAAAAGTAGTTCTTCACTGTAAAACTTTAAGGAGAAAATCTGCAAGATCTAAGGCTTGATGACGAGTTCTTAGACCCTACACCTAAAGCACAATAGATAAAAGAAACTAGATAAATCACACTTCAGAAGAATTAAAAGCATTTGCTGTGTGAAAGACTATGTAAAGAGGATGGAGAGACAAGCTGCAGACTGGGAGAAAATATTTGCAAACCCACACATCTGACTGAGGGTTTGTATCTAGAATATATAAAGAACTCTCAAATTTCAACAGGAAAAACAAACAACCTAATTGGAAAATGGACAACATAAGGGCTGTGGCATTGAAGACGGTATACAGATGGCAAATGAGCACATGAAAGACTGTTCACCCATTAGCCATTAAAGAAATGCATTTGACCATCATGAGATACCACTACACACCTATTAAGATAGCTGAAGTAAAAAAAAAAATAGTGCCAATGAAAGTGCCAAATGCTGACATGGAATCAGAGAAACTAGATCACTCATATCATGCCTGGTGGGAATGTAAAATGGTACATTGACCGTGGAGAATAGTTTGGCAGTTTCTTAAAAAAAAACTAACCATAGGGGTGCCTTGCTGGCTCAGTTGGCGGAGCATATGACTCTTGATCTCAGGGTCATGAGTTTGAGCGCCACATTGGGTATAGAGATTACTTAAATAAATAAAAACTTTTAAAATACCTGAACATAGACTTTCCATATGACCCAGCAATTCATCCCTGAAAAGTTACCACATATAAATGAAAAAAACCTGAACACAAGTATTCAGAGCAGCTTTATTGGCAATGGCCAAAATCTGCAAAACACCAAAACATCCACAATAAATAGTTAAACTACGGTCCACCATGCAATGGAATCAAACTCAGCAACAACAAAAAAACCAACTGTTGATATATGCGACAACCTGGAAGGACCTCAGGGCATTATGGTGAGTGAAAAAAGCAAATCTCCAAAGATCACACACTGTATGATTCCATTTATATCACATTCTTGAAATTACAGAGATGGAATTATAGAGATGAGCAGGATGTGGGAAGGAGGAGACTTAGTGTGACTATAAAGGGTAGTATGAAGATCTTTGTGGTGATGGAATGGTTCTGCATCTATATTGCAGTGGTGGTTACACAAATCTACACATGTAATAAAATCACATACACACACACACAAACACACACACACCCACACACTGACACACACACACTGTACCGATGTCAATTTCCTGGCTTTCATATTATACCATAGTTAAATAAGACGTAACTACAGAAGGAAATGACTAAGGGTATCCAAGATCATTCTGTGCTGTCTTTGCAACTTTTCGTGAATCTGGAATTATTTCAAAATAAAAACTTTTCTTTAAAGAAATTCATGCTTAATGTAGAAAATTTAGAATATGTAGGAAAAATATGAAGAATATGGTTTTAAAATTCATACCTTTTTGATACATGTATTGTTTTAGAATGTTTGAGTTTATTGCTTAATTTTTGATTCCAGATAAGACTCACTGAACATAAACCATCACTTTAACTTTTTTAAGTGTACGATTCAATGGTGGTTTTGGTTTATTCACCATATTGTGCAACCATCACCATTATAGAATTCCACACATTTCCACGAGCCAAAAAGAAACTCCATAACCATCAGGCCCTTTTCCCTCCGCCACAATAACTAATCTACTTTCCTCATATATATGATTCCACGTTTACAAAGTGTGCCTATACATGGAATCAATACAACATATGGTCCTTTGTGACTGGCTTCTTTCACTTAGCATAACATTTTCAAGGTTCCTCCACGTAGTAGCCTGTATAAGTACTCCATTGCTTTTTGTGATTGAATGATATTCCGTTGTATGATATATTTAATTTTTATTTCTGATAAAAGTTTTCTTCGTTCCCTCGCTTCAGGGTCTGTTTTAGTTAGTTTAGTGAACCCTCTCCAGCCTGGAATGCTGACCTGTGACCTCCCATTATTCAAACCAAGGCTGACATACGTGGGCATCTGGAGCTTCCGTTCCCTCGCTTCTCAGCATCACCTTCTGAAATGAAGATGCTCCATCAGGTAGGTCATTACTGGGACCCACAGGATCTGTGCAGGGAAGGATGTCCTTGTGGGCCCTCAGAGATGATAAGCCGGGCCGAATGAATGGTGTCAGGGTGGCAGGGATGGGAGACAGCCAACCTGTCTATGGAACAGCGGAGTAACTTTAGTAGCCTCCTCGTCACAGGCTTCACTCACCTCTCTAGAACAAGGAGCACTAAATATTTTTCCCGAAACAATATTTTTCTAGCCTGTTTTGGAAAAACAAACATTTTGCCAGAGTGTCTCAGCTCTCCACATTGCACTTCTGAGTCTAGAGCTCTCTGTCCTACAGTGTTGCAGTCACCTGCTTATCCACTATCAAGCATCCTTTCCTTCTGTCGCTCATGTTGGAGTACTATGGGCTGAGTTGCCTGTGCCCATAGTACGTTGGTGTCTTAGTAAATGCGAAGCCTATTTACTGAGCCCTTAAGATGGGTAGGCCCTGGACTGAGCCCTTTTTTTTCAATGTTTATTTATTTTTGAAAGACAGAGTATGAGCAGGAGAGGGGCAGAGAGAGAGACACACACACACAGAATCAGAAGCAGACACCAGGCTTTGAGCTGTCAGCACAAAGCCCAATGCGGGGTTTGAACCCACAAACCATGAGATCATGACCGGAGCCAAAGTTGGATGCTTATGCAACTGAACCACCCAGGTGTCCCTGAACTGAGCCCTTTGCATTCACATTCTTAGTTTAGTCTCACAGCAATTCTATCAGCTGGGAGCTGTTTATTTCCATGGTAAGGTTCAGAGACAGAGGCTTAAAGAATTTTAGGGTCCAGTCCAAGATCATATCACCACTGAGTGGCTTGGCTAGGATACAACACAGACCTGTTAATCATCCAAGTGTTTTGAGAGCATAGACTCTGGAGCCAGACTTCCTGGGTTCAAATCCTTGCTCGTCCATTAGCTATTTGGATTTGCCTCCATTTCCCTCTCTGTAAAATGGAATTAATAATAATACCTACCTCATAGTGTTGTAAAAATTAAATACATGAATCTGTCTACAGCTTGAGAGCTCTGTGCCATGTAAGTGATCACTGTTGTCATAGTTATTGTCATTATTACAGTGACTCTTAAAAACAGGACAGTGAGGCAGGAAAAAAACAGATGACCCTAAGAGACACCATTTTGTGTTGCCTCACGAGATTTCTCCTGGCCAAGTAACACAAGATGTGCTGCCTCCAGGTGGCTGCTCCCAAACCCAGGGGCTTTCAGCAGCCAGCAGAGTGAGGCCAGCCATTTGCAAGGCCAAATTCTTCAGGTCAGCAATAAGTCTTTGTATTAACAGGAAAGGGGACTTGGTGGGGCTAGCTCTTTCCTATAAGAGCCAGCAATGGATTTCCTTTGAAAAAGTATATTATGTGGTCACCCAGAACCTCGCCTTTTGTAGGTATTTGCTTAGTAGCATCCAGTGCTCATATTGTGTGTATCTCTATTGTCATAACACATCATGGACTATCAGTGCTACCAGAAGTACAGCCATTAGTGACTTTAAATCTAACCAGATTAGATAACCAATTCCAGAAACTCTAGAACCAATTCCAGAAACTCTAGAACCAATACAGAAAATTCATCTTTATGATTTTGTTCTTCTAGAGGCGCCTGGGTGGCTTAGTCGGTTAAGTGTCTGACTCTTAATTTTGGTCCAAATCATGATCTCATGGTTCGTGAGTTCAAGCCCCACATTGGGCTGTGTGCTGACAGCAGAGAGCCTGCTTGGGACTCTCCCTCCCTCCCCCTCCCTTTGCCCCTCCCCCATTTGTGTGCATGCACATGCATGCTCTCTCTCTCAAAATAAACAAATAAAAATTTTAAAGATTTTATTCTTCTAGANAGAGCCTGGAGCCTGCTGCAGAGTCTGTGTCTCCCTCTCTCTCTGCCCCCCCCCGCCTCAAAAATAAACATTAAAAAAATTAAATGCTCAAATATTTTCTCACTGTCACATTATCTTCCTTCTTCAAATGCCATCAATCTGAGCTTTATAAATAATCTTCCTTACACATCCTATGTTTTCTCTACAGGGTTTCTACATACTTGCTTTACTTAGTTCCCTTTAAGATGTACACATCGTTCAATTTAACCAACNGTGATTGTCAAGCAAATGATGGTTTCAGTCAGGGCCAAAAATTCTTTTTACTTCATTTAGGAACATGAACCTCGAAGCCAAGAGGCATAAACTAGCCCACTGACACAACTGGTGACTACACATGTAGCAACTTGGTGATGGGTTCAAGAAAAATGACATTTTTAAAAATCCAATGACCACTTAGTTACAGCTTAAATTTTTACACACTTTTTGAGCAGGCAATGAATTAAACACAAGGAAGATTAAGCAGAGAAATATGTTCAGTAAATTAAATAACAGAGGCTTTTGCTGACACCATTCTTTTAACTTAACTGCTTTTCAATTTAAACTAAATGTTTTAAAATTTTTAAAATAATTTTTACACAAATCAAGGTTTTGTCACATTNGAGAGGGAGACACAGAATCTGAAACAGGCTCCAGGTTCTGAGCTGTCAGCACAGAACCTGACACGGGCCTCGAGCCCACATACTGTGAGATCATGACTCGAGCTGAAGTCGGACGCTTAACCGAATGAGCCACCCAGGCCCCCCACTTCGAGTACTTATTAAGACCTTTTATTTGTCAGGAATTATGGCAAGTATCGAGGCCACAAAGGAGTAAGACACAGCCCTTGTCCTATGGGGACTGGCACGGAGACTAAAGGCTTAAACTAGGGGCACCTGGGTGGCTCAGTCAGTTAGGCATCCAACTTNCTTTATAAATAATCTTCCTTACACATCCTATGTTTTCTCTACAGGGTTTCTACATACTTGCTCTACTTAGTTCCCTTTAAGATGTACACATCGTTCAATTTAACCAACTTTGGTTAACCAATCTAACCAAAAATGCTGCTGTGCATTTTTTTTCTTTCTTTAACTTTTTTTTTCCTCCTGGGTTCTTTCTTTGGCCCTAGCTAGCAATCTGAAATATTGAGGAGCTAAACTAAGAAGGGTCTGCTTGTCTCAGGTGCCCCACATGGGGCTCACTGGTAAGGGTTTTATTATATCCTTCTTTCCCAAGTTTGTTTAGCCTACTTATCCCTAGATTGTCTTCTTTCATATTAATGAACCATCACTATTATCCAGAGAAGCATTATTCATAATAGTTAAGAATAAACCCCCAGAAGTAACCTGTATCTTCATCTGTAGGGAGGTAGTTAAATAAACTATGGCACATCCGTGTAATAGAACTCTCCTCATGCTTTAAAAAGGATGAAGGTCTCTAAATGTGTTGAACACATAAAAGAAGATGTTAGAATGGTGGTTGTTGGAGGCTGGGGCTTGGAGGAAAGGGGGAGATGTTGGTCAAAGGGCATACAGGTTTAGTTGTGTGGGATGAGTAAGTTCTGGAGGTTTAATGGACAGCTTGGTGACTAGGTTAATAATAATACTGTACTGCATCTTGAAATTTATTAAGAGAGTGGATCTCACCACATACAGAAGATGGTAACTAGGTAAGATGATTGATATGTTAATTAGCTTGATTGTGGTCATCATTTCACAATGAACACATAAACGAAAACAACATGTTGAACACCTCAAGTATATGCAATTTTTATTTGTCAAGTATGGCTCAATAAAGCTGCAGTGGAGGGGGAAATGAGAGGTCTGTGAGGTGAGCAGGTATCTATGATACATTGTAAAATTTTAAAAAGGCAAGTTATAGAACAACATGCATTGTATGACCCATTTAAAAATACATATGTGAATCTGTATAAAGTGTATCTGAATGCATGCGTGAGCGTGAACACACACACACGCACACACAGTATCTGAATGAAAAAAGTTTTAGGAGATAAACCGTTGTAACAGTGGGGAGTCTAGCAAGTGAGGTAGGTGAGGAGCAGATGAAGGAGGGAGTGCTCTTTCTAATTCTGCACTTTTCATTCTTTTGACAATGAATAGATATACTTGTTATAAGTAAATAAATACAAAGAAGAATATAATATTTTCCTAGGTATTTCAAGACTATAGATTCTTCTAGGCTTGCATTGCTGGTTAAGTTTTCATTTACTTTGATAATACACTTACCTCCTCTTTTATAGCTTCAGGGCATTAAGGCGCCCAGACTAACAAGTGTGTTCCCCTCTTTCCCTCTGCTGCCTCTTCAGATTCCCCATCGCCCGGAGTAATGCAGAGTATGTTTCATTCAGACTCACTGTACACTGTTCCTGGAAATCTTGGTGATGTGATATACGGACTCATCCTGGAAAATCTATCCTCCAGTCCCTAAAAGGAAGCCAGAGTGGTATTATTCTCAGGAAACTGAGGCACAGAAAGTTGATGGGGGCTATGGGCTACCTAGGCCACATGAGAAGTTAAAAGTAATGGGATGTTGTGGAAAAGGTTCAAAGCCCAGAGTCCCAAGTTCAAGTTCTTGACGTAGTATATTTTCTTTAAGCAAAATTTTAACTCTGTAAGCCCCAGTTTTCTTGTTGGTAAAATGATTATAATACCTGCCTCCCAGAGTAGTATTATTCCATGAGAGTACTTAAATATTTTTTGCATATTGGAAAGCATCATATGTATCACGGAAGGCCCAACAACAGGAAATTAGATATGAATAGTCAGACCATTGTGGTTGCATATACAACCAGGCTTTTGTTTGTCTAATTTTCTTACACTCAAAACACAAACTTAAAAATGTCTTTCAAAAATCTTAGCAGTCATCCTTTTACCTTGAATAGTCTTGTTCTTTAAACGCAAGCTTTATTTTTTCTCCACCCCAAATATTTCTCCTCATGCCTTTTAAAAGAGGCACAAAAGTATCAGTTCCACAAGGAAGGCAACAACACTCTACTAGAATGCCATACCAAATTGGATAGAAGTCTAAAAGCAGATTAAAGTTGTTTCAAATGCTTCAAAGAGGAAGAAAAATCTAATCCCCCAAGGCTTCTTTAAATCCATATTCCTTAATTTCAGAAAATTTCCCAAGTCTTTTAAAAGGCCCAAATATCATTTTACAGTTTGAAGTAGTAGTGGAAAACATTTCCCCATTTTTAAGAACATTCTTCCTTCCTTTAAAAAGGGCTCAGTAAAGCTGGGTCCCCCTGGTGAAGGAACTGGGCCCAAGCGGATGACGACCGGCCTGTCTTCGCAGGGAGTGGGGCAGCCGTCCCCAGGGCCCGGTGCCTGGAGCTGAGGGCTAATTGCTACCTGGAGAATTCCTTCAAGAAGCAGTGTCAGGCATTTCCCTGTTATTTCTGGGCGAGATCTACGTGTCTGTCATTGTGTGGAAGAACGCCCAGTCCCTCCACTATGTAACATTGAGAGAAAGAAAGTTTCCAAATGAGAAGAAAAACAAGGCTGGTTACGACAGAGACAAGTAGGGCCGTTTTCACTGCTTTAGAAACTTCGTCTTCTTAAACTGTCTTCACCTGCCCAGAGAGGCCACCTCTTTTCTTGAAATACTTTTCCATTAGGAAAAGAATCATCTTCCCTTGCTAACCTATGGAAAAAATTACAACAGCCCCAATTATAAAAATGGATATTGGTTGAGATTAACCAGGTACCAAACAGTTTGCCAAAGGTCTTACATGCTGCATCTCATTAAATCCACCCAGTAGCCTTGAGGCAGATACTATTATTAGCCCCATTCTACAGATGACAAAGTTGAGGTCTAAAAGGCTAATGCAGCAGCCAAGTGACAAATAGCTACTTGAGTGACTGAGCAGATGCTCAAGCCCAGATCTTTCTGACTCTGAAGTCCATGATGAAACAGAAAGATGCACTGCCTAAATATAGCTCCCAGGCACGTACGGAGAGGGCCCATATTGAACACTTCTATTCTACCACCTACCTGAAATTTTACTACAATTAACAATAGTGGCCTGCGTCCCTGCTAAGCGTCCTGAGAGGTTTACATGCCTGGTCTCATTTAATGCTTGCCAGCAGGTTTAAATGAAATAAATAGACAACCTGGCGCTAGAAATGCTTTCTGCCTCTTCGGTCAGACTTTTCTTTTCTCCTTTTCTCCTGTTTTTTTTTTCTTTTTTTCTCTCTCTCTTTCTCCATCTCTGAGATGTTGAGTGCATTCTGGTTGCATTTTGACCTTGCCTTCAGCCTAGCCTACATTGCAAACCTTGTCATGAAGAAGACAGTGAAGGGAGACATCTTTTCAGGTATCTTCTACTTTAGTTGGGGTTGGGGAAGTTACGAGTGTCCCTCTCTGCTCTCCGTCCTCAGCACACCTCCCTGCGGATGGTGCCAGAATGGTGACCTCAGACCACAGCCTGAACACTGATTACAAGTAATGCAGCTCCCGAGGTGATAGAGTGTCCTTTCTTTAAAAAGGAGATAAAAATAGCTAAGAAACAACACTTTCCTTAGTTCTCTGAAAGGTTGGCATCCTTCCAGGATAGACTTATGTACTTTTTGTACTTGGAGGAAAAAAAGAGATGGGATTTGATCCAAGAATGGTCCAACAAACGAGAGAAATATGGAGCAAGCAGCTGGAGCCGAGCGGCCAAGTGGTACCACCAGCTGCAGGCCCATTAATTAACATTCCCTGGTATGTAGCAGCTCCAGTGACCTTGATTCTTGTTGAATTCACAGAGATAATTTTTACAGAGACTCTACTTTTCTTGCTGCGGTGTATTTATCCAAGGAGTACCTTGCATATTTCCCCCCATCTCTCTGAGCAGTAAATTTATTCTAATTGCAAAGAGATATAGTAAAAGCCTGATTGAACACTTGGCAGTTTATAGAGATTTATTTCTGGGGCTTAAGGGGGTTTTTAGAGTGTGTGACTAGAGCAGGGTTGAGGGGAACTGGGGAAAGGAGCCCAAGAGAAAATGTAGATTTAATGGATCTATAAAATGACCCCTCTAGATAAATGCTTGTTCCAAAGATGCTTAAACAGCCTGACCCAAACCGGGGTCTGTGACAGCCAGTTTGACACGAGGTGTCTGAAGCATCGCATATTTCTCTCTGGGTTTTCAGGTTTCCATATGAAATTTGTTATTCCCCAGGCAGAGGTGGGAGAGGGGTGAATCTGTTTTCCAGAGGGAAGAAGCATATTTAACTACAAATTTCCAAGTACTAAAGACTACGAAAAGAGGCAAAAATAAACCTCCAGCACCTGCCCTTAAAGTCACTCTGTTTCTCTCTCTCTCTCAGCTGCATTCCGAATTTTAAACCTAGGATCCTAGAAGTCAAATCACGAGAGCCTTGCAGGATTTTTTATGAGAAAGAACCTCCTTCAGAAACCCAGTTATTCATCCGTGCCACTTCCAGCCTATAATGAGACCAGCGGACACTCTCTCCTTTAATGGGGCCTTCTGCTCACAATAGACTTTGCATGCACACACTACTGAACTTTTCCACGAAACCCTTCTAGGCTTTTGATCCCACGAGTGGCATTCATCTTTTTTTGCAGCTGCTTTGCAGGTTTTGCTGAGGATGAATTTTAGGACTTTCAACTGTTAGATTTGTTATATTGTAAATCTACTCACGGTATTAAAATGGAGACATTTGTTCTGGAGGAAAAGTCAAGATAGGAAAGGGTACAAAGTAGACATTCACTAGTGAGGAAGAAGGCTGCAAGGTCAGTGACTGGCCTCTTTGGCCCGAGTCTAAATGGGGAGTGGGTCAGCGATTTGTGATGTCCCCTGCATGTTCACTTTTTTTTTTTTTTCGGGAATTGGCATAAGGAGACCTTGGGAACATTTTTTAAAGTTTCTGATTGTCAAGTTTAACACACAGGGAGAAAAAAGCCGTTTAACAGCTTGTTTTAAAGTTAACACCCAGAGGCACCTGGGTGGCTCAGTTGGTTAAGCATCTGACTTCAGCTCGGGTCATGATCTCATGGTTTGTGGGTTTGAGCCCTGCTGTGGGCTCTATGCTGACAGCCTGGAGCTTGGAGCCTGCTTCAGATTCTGTGTCTCCCTCTCTCTCTGCCCTTCTCCCACTCCTGCTCTGTCTCTCTCTCAAAAATAAACATTAAAGAAATTAAAAAAAAAATAAAGTTAACACTCAAGTCAATATATGCTACTGCTGACTTTCCCCCGTAACCCCTCTCATGCTCCTAGAGATAACCACTATTGTGGCATTTATGGGAACCACTTCTTTGCTTTTTTAAACAATTATTTAGCACCCAGTGTGCCTCTATATAGAATATATTTTACTTTTATATTTTGGAATCTTATATAAATGGAATTAATGTGTTGTTCTTTTGTATCTGGCTTCTTTTGCTCCATCATGTTTGTAAGAGTCCCCCGTGTTGTATGAGCTCTAGTCCATATTCTTCATAGCATGATCATTGTGACACATTAGTTTTTATTTACTGAACTGTTACATGTACTGCTGATGGACATCGGGGGTATTTCCACTCTGGGGACATTGCTAATAACGCTGGTGGGAGTGTTCATGTGAACACTTGAGAATTTGCTCGGCCTGCCTGGCTAATGTCAAACAATCCAATTTGAACACAACCTGAATCAAGATTAGTCCTAGGTTTAATGGCAAAAGGGACAGGATTTGTCATTTGTTCACTCATTCCATAAACATGAACTAAAACCTTCTATTGAAGGGACAGCAAATACCTGATGCCAGCTGCCTCTCCCCCGTTCCGTGCTCAGAGCAGACGTTACTAGTTCCCGGGAGAGTACTTTCCTATAGTCCATAGTGGCTTCAGAATCATTTGCAACGTCATCCTTACTGCAGCCACTGTTAAGGATCAGAGACAAAGGTGTGATGGTTAATTTCTGTCTCAACCATTATGTGGTCAAACCTTATTCCAGATGTTTCCATGAAGGGTTTTTTTTTGGTTGAGATTATTTTTTTAGTTGAGATTTACTCAAAGCCTGTAGTCTTTCTATTCAGTAGACTGAGTAAAGTAGATTACCCTCCATAATGTAGGTGGGCCTCATCCAATCAGTTGAAGACCTTATTGAAAGAAGACTGATTTCTCCTGAGCAAGAAGGAATTCTGCCAGAAGGCTGCCTTTGGATTCAAACTGCACCTCTTCTCTGGGTCTCCTGCCAATGGATTACCCCTGCAGATTTTGGACTTGCTATTTTCTGTTATCATGTGAGCCAATTCCTTAAAATATAAACATCTCTCTCTTCCCCCCCTTCCTTCCTTCCCTCCTTCCCTCCCTCCCTCCCTTGGTTCTGTTCCTCAGGAGAACCCTGACTAATACAGGTGGCATGATATTGACAGAAGATTGTCTGATGGCAAAGGAACAGAAAACCTCTCAAACTAATTTAAGTAAAAGGGATTTATTGTTGATAGAATAGAACCCCTTAGAATTAAGCATCGGGGAATACTTTTAATATTTATTATTACCCTCCTCAATATCAAATCATTATTGCACTATTTTTATCTGAGATATTTTCCAAAACAAGAATGTGAGTGTAGGGGTACCTGACTCGCTCAGTTGGTAGAGATGCAAATCTTGATCTTGTGGTCATGAGATCAAGCCCCACACTGGAGAGACTGAGTAAATAAATTTTTTAAAAAATATTTGTATTTATTTCTAGGAGAGAGTGAGAGAGACAGCGTGAGCAGGGGAGGGTCAGAGAGAGAGGGAGACATAGACTCTGAAACAGGCTCCAGGCTCCGAGCTGGCAGTCAGCACAGAGCCCGACGCGGGGCCTGAACCCACGAACCGTGAGATCATGACCTAAGCGAAAGTCGGACGCTTAACTGACTAAGCCACCCAGGCGCCCCATTAAAATTTTTTTAAAAAAACATGGTGAGTGTATAGTTTCTCCCCAGTTTCTGAGTGTCATCAGATGCTCTTAGCCAATGAGATATAGAGTAAAGAAACTATTCTGACTTATCTTAGCCAGTGAGCATTAATGGGTAGTTCTGTGGCTGCTTCCAGCCAATAAGCTGACCTCTTTACTGCACTACCAGACTATGTATACTGTTTTTTTCTGGCCTGGCCTCCCTTTGTGCCATCAGTTTTGTATGCTGGTGAAACACTTTGACCCAGGCTGGCTGACCAAAAGGGTCTAGGTAATAATACAGGACCTACTGCAAAAGAGTAAAAGGGAGAGTGTTGTGTTAGATGTTAGAATACAGGTTTTCCAGAAGCTGTAGATCTTGCAGGCCATTGGATAAAGAAGCAGAGAGTTTAGCTCAGCAGATAAGTAGGGATATAGGCAGGAGTCCTTTGACTTATGTAGGCCCTTATGACAGGTCAGTGAAGCTCAGAAGGATGGACCAACAAATATATGAATGGGAATGGGAAGAAATTATGGAAGAGAGGAGAATGGAAGACCATTGGCCGGCTGCAAAGCCTGTGTCATATCTTTATGTGGACTGTGCCACATGGGCCTCTTAAAGCTGCTGCTAAAAAGAAACAGTGACAGCCAGACCTCTGCTCTGTGTCGTGACTGTGCTGTCTGTGCTCTCTTCTTCTCCTCCTTGTCTACCAGATTCCCTACCACATTCTCCCCTCTGGAGACCAGCCCCCTCTGTAAGGCTCTTGGCTCCCACTGCTCCATCACTTACGTGTGGCTTGGCTTTGGGTGATTGTAGCAGGTGTTGTTGCCCATGTTCCCTGGCCCACCCTGGAGTCCACCCGCAGTAGGGGTAGACTGTTTCCTGGACAGGCAACTCCTTGCCTCAAGCATCCACATCTCCATGCTTCTCAAAGAGTTGTTTTCTTGAACCAGAAAGCTTGCTGGGCTGCAGGAATGTGCAACCCCACACAGTGGACATCAGGAGTCACTGCATAAATGCTCCAGCCTTCTGGTTCTCCAGTGGGGCAGTTCTGAGATTTCTGGGGAGAAATCTCAATGCCAGTTTCTCGGGCATCTCAAGGGGGATTAAACCACAATGCCCCATCATCACAACCTGCTTGTTAATACGCCTAAAATTGGCTTTTCTCCCTTCTCTGCCTTACTTTCCCCACCCTCATTTGTATTTCCTTGAATAACCTCCCAAATAAACTTCCTGCACCAAAGTTCTTGCCTCAGGGTCGAAATTTGGAGGTCACAGTTTTATGAAACCTTCCAGTGCCATACTTTCAGACTCCTAGCCCTAACTCTTTTTTTTTTTTTAAAGCAGGTTTCATGCCCAGCAGGAGCCCAATACAAAGCTTGAATTCATGACCTTGAGATCAAGACCTGAACTGAGATCAAAGGTCAGACACTTAGGGGTGCCTGAGTAGCTCAGTCAGTTGAGGGTCCAACTCTTCATTTTTGCCCAGGTCATGCTATCTCAGTTCGTGAGATCGAGCTCTGCGTCGGGCTCTGCACTGACAGTGTGGATCCTGCTTGGGATTCTGTCTCTCTCTCTCTGCCCCTCCTCTACTCTCTCCCTTTCTCAAAATAAACAAACAAACAAACAAACTTAAAAGAAAACTCTGATGCTAGCCAACTGAGCCACCCAGTCACCCCTCTTATACTCTTTAGTTCAAAATTTTGTAAACAAATCTGTCTTGTCCAGATCAAGAGTGACGCATGTGCTCCTGGTTCACTTAGCCACAGAGTGGGTGGGGAGGCAGTGGGCTTAGTGTTATTTAGGACATGAATGACATTTCTTGCGCATCTGACTTATCCATGTCAGTGTTGTGCTGGACAATGGGACACAGAGAACAATACCCAGTCTCTGTTCTTAAAGAGTTCTAGTTGGGAAGTAGACTTATAAATAAATAAATAATACTTACCAAATGGTAAGTTCTATAACAGTGGGGGGAGGAATAACAAATGTTATGCAAGTAAAATGATTATAGGTTTGGGGCATTGAAGGAAGGGTAGAAGGTCATCAGGAGAAAGGGGTTAGAGAGGATGTTCCAGGTAGAGGGCAAGGTTTGGAGCAATGAGAACACAGACGGCTCCCTGGCTGCCCGACAGTGTCTTACCTTAGCAACTTCTCATTGTGTTTTGTTTTCTTCCTAAGAGGAATGATGAAGCATCATGGGACAACCCCAGATGCTCTGAGTTTAAGCCTTCTGTTATTTTCCACATCAATGGGGAAGGTGTCCACATGTTTGGAAGCCAGGGAATATATTACTTTACAGTACAGAGAGAAAAGTTTTAAAGGATGATGGTAAATGGAAGATTGGAGCATAGAGCCAGTGATAAGCAGTTAGTTTTATATGGTTCATGGAAACTGTTCCTAGAGTCACCAGGAGTGATATTTATAACCAGATAAGTTGATGCTTTCTTAAGTTTTTTTAATGTTTATTTATTTTTGAGAGAGAGAGAGACAGAGACAGATTGTGAGTTGGGGAGGGGAAGAGAGGGAGAGGGAGGGAGATAACAGAATCTGAAGCAGGCTCCAGGCTCTGAGCTGTCAACACAGAACCCAATGCGGGGCCCAGATCCATTAACTGTGAGATCATGACCTGAGCCAAAGTTGGACGCTTAACCAACTGAGCCACCCAGACACCCCTATAATCAGATAAGTTGATGCTTTGGACGAGTGTCTATGGCTTTCCTGCCTGTGGAAAGCCAAATTACCTGTCTTCTGCAGATCTGTAAGAGGCTGTCTTCAAAGGGAAGAGACCTGACAGTGAGGATGACATTGAAAATATTTAATCACCATATTGTAGACACTAAACCAGTCAGACGACACAGTCCCATAGACATCAGGATGGTTGGACAAAGTGTAAAAGTACAGGCTGAATCCCAGCCCTGTCCTGGGGACCATCAAACCTGACACTTGTTTGGCAGAAGAGGTTGAAGGACTTATATGAGACCATGTGGTGACAAAGCTAGGAGTGGGGCCCAGGTCTCCTGCATTCACCCTCCAACCCTCTCCACTGCACCCTCTGGCTTCAAGGCCTAGGGGAGACGGTGGAGGCCCTACTAGTTTATCCTAGACTTGACTCATACCCAAGACTGCCCATGGGCAGGGTGTCTGATTCTCTAGAGATCCCAAGTGGAATAAGCTTTTGTACCTCCACTCAGAATTACAGCTCTTACACTACTTGTGCTAGTGTTGAAAATTCTTCATCCGCTGGTAAATAAACATCTACCATTTATGTAATTGCAAGCATAATTTATTCATAAATATAATCTGTTACATATCATATGGCAAAGGATGAAGGGAAAAAGCTTTTTTAAATGATTATTTGTTTTTGCAAGAAAGAGAAAGAGCACACGCAGGGGAGGGGTAGAGAGAGGGACAGACAGAGGATCTAAAGTGGGCTTTGTGCTGATAGCAGAGAAGCAGGGCTCGAACTCATGAACCACAAGATCATGACTTTAGCTGAAGTCGAACACGACTGACTGAGCCACTCAGGTGCCCTGAGAAATAGTTATTTTTAAAGTTGCCTATCAGACTTATTATGATGAGCACCAGGTGTTGTATGTAAGCAGTGAATCATGGAAATCTACCCCCAAAACCAAGAGCACACTGTATACACTGTACATTAGCCAACTTGACAATAAATTATATTAAAAATAAATAAATAAGTAAAGTTGTCTATCAGATGTGCAATACGTCACTATTATTTTTCTTAAATCTACCTAGTTCTGACTCCAAGTCCCCATCCTACCAGGCTTGTGAGAAAGGTAACTATCCACCTGCCTCTTTCCAATCCACAGGCTTGTACAGAAGTCCAGAAGTCTTATGCAACACCAGGGCTCTGCCTTATCATTATTATTCATTTGTTCAACAAATATTAATTGAACACCTACCATGTGCCAAGCCTGGCT
Organism: Crocuta crocuta; assembly: GCF_008692635.1. Taxonomy (NCBI): domain Eukaryota; kingdom Metazoa; phylum Chordata; class Mammalia; order Carnivora; family Hyaenidae; genus Crocuta; species Crocuta crocuta. The sequence continues at coordinate 2,171,154 of NW_027531873.1, read as the reverse complement.
TGGGGCTGATAAGTAGTGATGTACGGAAGAGGTTAAATCCTTGCCCTCTCTGTTCTAGCCTGAGTAGTACTCTGTTCCTTTCCTGGGGCCCGGGAGGCATTCATTGGCCATGCTGGGATTGGGCCTTGCTCATGCAGCCTCTCCCTGCTAGATACTGCCTATCTAGGCACTGCCAGGAAGCAGGGGGAAGATGCCCATCTGAGATGATTCTGCACTTTTTCCTCAAGGGGACCACTTCTCCTAGACCCATCACTTCTCAAAGGCATCCTCCCTGAGCCCTCCCTCTCCAGACCACCCTTCATGGTGCCTCAAGGCACAAAACTTTTTTTTTTTAATTTTTTAATAGTTTACTGTCAAGTTGGTTTCCATATAACACCCAGTGCTCATCCCAACAAGTGCCCTCCTCCATGCCCATCACCCCCCTTCCCCTCTCACCTACCCCCATTAGCCCTCACTTTGTTCTNTCCCAAGAGTTCATTTTTGCTCTTGATTCCCTTGCCTTTGGGGATGTGTCAAGTAAGAAATTGCTGCGGTGGAGGTCAAGGAGGTTGTTTCCTGCTTTCTCCTCTAGGGTTTTGATGGTTTCCTGTCTCACGTTCAGGTCCTTTATCCATTTTGAGTTTCTTTTTGTGTATGGTGTGAGAAAATGATCTAGTTTCATTCTTCTGCATGTTGCTGTCCAGTTCTCCCAGCACCGTCTTTTAAAGAAGATGTCTTTGTGGGTCCAATTCTGAGTTCTCTATTCTATTCCATTAGTCTATGTGTCTGTTTTTGTGCCAATACCATACTGTCTTGATAATTACAGCTTTGTAGTAACAAAACTTTTTTTAAAAACATAAATGTTAATGTTTATTTCTTGTTTTAAACACATGTATCAGAATACTCAGAACAAAATTTGCCATCTTAACCATTTTTTAGGTGTTCTGTGGCATCAAGTACCAAAGTGCATTTAACCGCAAGAGGCTGGATCCAATTTTTAGCTTGGCTCAAATTATCCAGGCAAAGCATTGCAAAGCCTGGAAGTCAGCTTGAATGAAGGGAAAGGAAACCAATGTAATATTTCAGGCAACCAACCTGACGTATAAACATCCTAACTGTCAAACCAAGTTACAGTGCTGACTTGTCCATGCTGAACTTTATACCACATTCTCACTACATACATTTAGCCAACGTATGCATGTGAGTGTATGTGTGTGTGTGTGTGTGTGTGTGTGTGTGCATGCGTGCACACGTTTTGAGGCCCCTTAGCTGGGCCTCAAAAGACTCTTGAAGGACTCAGTGGTTCTGTCTGTCACCAGATCGCTTTTCATTCCGAGTGAAATGTGGAATGCCTCTTCCTGATCACTTGAATAGGAGATCAACCTCCACAGCACTTCAAATTAATGCCCGCTGCCAGTCAGCTGGGAAAGTCCCTGATAAACACATACGTGCTGGGTAAAGTATTTTCTGATCAAGTCCTAAGGATCCTTTGGAGATATCTATATTGTAACTGGGGACACTGAAGACTAGAAAGCTCTCAAGACAGGAAAGAATGGATCTGTAAGGATGGAATTTCATTCATTGTGTCAGGACAAGATCTTTGGGTGGAGGAATAATTTTGTGCTTCCCTGTCTTATAAGGATAATCTTATGATTTTCACATGTTTATCCAGCAATTAAAAAGGGAGGGAATGGTTTCCAGCACTCTTCTTTGGCCATCTCATCTTCTACAAATGGTATAAACCATGGACTCTGATTTCCAACTTATCCTTGAGTTCTGTTTTCATAAATCCAACTTCCTGCTGGATACTTCCACCAGGATATACTCATGGAATCTCAAATTCAATATGTATACAATCAAAACACCTCTTCCTGGTGTTTCTATTTCTGTGAATGGGGTTTTTCTCCCTGTCCTTTGTGTTTACAATCTTCAAATGATCTCTGGCTCTTTCCTTTCCCTTGATTCCTATATCTGGGTAATTAGAATATTCTACAGATATGATCTCCATAAGATCTCTCAATCCTTTCCTTCTTTTCCATCCCCACCACCAGCCCCCTCGTCCTGGCTCTCCTGAGCTTTTACCTGGACTATTGCAGTAGCTTCGAAGTTGGTTTCTTCACATTGGTGTCTGATAACTCCTATGATGGTCTAGATCAATCTTCCTAGTTATGTTCTCAATCATATTACTAGATGGTGCGGACTGCATTTTATTCCTTTTAATATACAGTGCCCTTACATAGTATAGGTACATAGTAGGTACCCAATAAAATCTGGATTGAATTTATGTTGTTTTTCTACTAAAAATTTTTCAGTAGCTTTCCATTCCCTATGAATGAAGTTCAGAACCCTCCATTTAATGGAATGCATTATCATTTAACTAAACTAACTGCTTTTCTGAAATATTCACTCTACTCTAATACCCATACTTTTGGTACTTTCTCTTCCATTTGGAATGCACATCTATTAAAATTCTGGTCATTCTTATTTATCCTTTTATATCAAAAAATTTTAATGATAAGCATATACTACTTTTGTAATATAAAAAGCTCTTAACATTTTACATTTGACATGTTTGAAATATTTCATGATAAAATGTGTTCGAATCTTCCCCATCTGGACTATTATTTACACACTTAAAATTATAGTTATGGGTGTTTATTATATGCTATTGCTTTCTTTTTTAACTAATTTATTTTTTTAAATTTTTGAATGTTTATTTTTGAGAGAGAGACAAAGAGAGAGAGTGAGTGGGGAGGGGCAGAGAGAGGGGGAGACACAGAATCTGAAGCAGGCTCCAAGCTCTGAGCTGTCAGCACAAAGCCCGATGCAGAACTCAAACCCACGAACCGCCCAATCATGACCTGAGCTGAAGTCGGACACTCAACTGACTGAGCCACCCAGGCACCCCAGTTTATTTATTTATTTTGAGGGAGAATAAGCATGAGGTGTGGAAAGACAGGGAGAGAATCAAAAGCAGGCTCTGTGCACTGTCAGTGTGGAGCCTGATGTGGGGGTCAATCTCATGAACCGTGAGATCATGACCTGAGCTGAAATCAACAGTCTGCCACTTAACTAACTGAACCACACAGGTACCCCATATGCTATTGTTTTTTACATTTTTTATGTTTGAGATTTTCATAATAAAAATTTTAAAGATACTCACCAAGTCTGTATAAGAACATAAGAATATTCATAATTTTAGGTGGAAAAAAAAGCATGTAGTAATTGTTAGTGATATTCACTGATAGTTCCCATTCTCCTTCCTAAGCACTTCCTTGGAGTTATGTGTAGCCCAATGACTTGCTTTGGTGAAGTAAGTATGATGGGAATAATGTGTATACTTCTAGATGGAAGCCCCGAACAGCCACAGTATAACTGACTGTATTTGCGTTCCCATTACAGGTTCTGACAATGTTCCAAATAGTCGAAACTCCATCAGCCCGAATCCCTGAGTAAGTATGACATGGAGCAGAGGCTTTGCTGATCTGAGATGGACGTGTAGAGTAAGTGGGAACGAAACCTTTGTTTTTCTAATCCACTGATGTTTGGGGGCTGTTTGTTGCTGCAGCATAAGGTAGCAGATTCTGACTGGTATAAAGGTACCTGCACGAGGTAGCTTCAGGCATTGTAGATAACCAGGTACTCTGAAGGCCTTATAACTACAAAAGAACTGAATCATTTTTTAAAACTGTTTATTTATTTTTGAGAGAAAGACAGTGTGCTAGTGGGAGAAAGGCAGAGAGAGACACACACAGATTCTGAAGCAGGCTGCAGGCTTTGAGCTGTCAGCACAGAGCCTGACACGAAGCTCGAACCCACAAACCATGAGATCATGACCTGAGCTGAAGTCGGTCTCTCAACCGACAGAGCCACTCAGGCATCCCAGAATTGAATCATTTTTTAAATGCATCGCTGGGCATGTCAGTAGTGACGGAATTGTCTAAGGACAGCTCTTCTCCCAAAAAGTGCATTGAAACCAGAACTGGGAGTCAGAGTGGTTGGAAAATACAAAAATTTTGTTGTCCTGAGAGCCAGTGCAAATTAGTAGCACTGTTAGAAGCTCTAAAGCATCAGAAGATGGGGAAGCCAAGAATCTGAGACTTCTGCATTAGGCGAGGACCCCCCAAAAAGGGCAGAAAGTCTCAGGTTGGTATTTTTCCTCTACCTCCCAACAAAAGCAGAAACAAATCCTCACAGTAGGAAGGCCGTTAAGGTCCATGTTTGAGTTCAAATCCAAGATCACCAAGCACAGAAGGAGACAATCCACTGAGAAAGAGAGTCAGCAGAAGAACAAACATCCAATCTGACCCCAAGAACTTTGAATATTGGAATTATCAGATATAGGATATAATTTTTTAGTTTACAAAAGTGACCAAAGCAATGATTAAGTGCTAAACACCACTGCAAAGATTTTTTTAACTTTAACTTTTTTAATTGTCATAACAGTTCTATGAAGCAAGTATTATTATCACCCCCGTTTGATTTATTTTTTTAAGAATAATACTTATTTTGTTAGGTTAATTAATTTATTTATATTTGATAAAGACACAAAGATAGTACAAGCAGGGAAGGGTAGAGAGTGAGGGGGACAGATGATGCAAAATGGGCTCTGTGCTGACAGCAGAGAGCCTGATGTGAGGTTTGAACTCCTGAGCTGTGAGATCATGACCTAAGCCAAAGTTGGGCGCTTAAGGAACTGAGCCACCGAGATGCCCCAATCTCCCCCATTTTATAAATGAAAAAGCTGAGGCACAGAGAGATTAAGTAAATTGTCCCAGGTCAGCATTTCTTAAATGGTAATGCTATGATTTGGACTTAGGTAGTTTAATACTAGAATCTGCACTCTTCACCACCACATTTTCCTGCCTTTCTAACATAGAATTGGAGCATACAAAGAATTTAAAGAAATAAGGGGGGAAATATCAAAGATAAGCAAGCAACAAAAGACACTCAGGGATGACCAGGTAGATTTGAAGAATAATAAAATAACCCATAGAAATGAAAATAAAATGGTTGAAAGTAAACATTTGATGAACATGTTAATCATCTGAAGAGGTATTAGTGAATTGAAGAACTATCTGCAGAAAATATCCAGAATGTGGCATGGGAAAAAAGGGAATGGAAAGTATGAACAAGAAGGTTGAAGATATGGAAGACAAAATGGAAAATTCTAATACATACTTAATTGGAGTTTTGGAAGGAGAGGATAGAGAAAATGGAAGGTCTAATATTTGAAGTATTAGTAGCTAACAATATTTCAGAACTGATGAAAAGACCTAAATCCACAGATTTAGGAAACAGCATACCCCTAGCAGGATAAATTAAAAAGAAGTTTATGCCTTAAACATGTTAATAGGGAAACTGGAGAACACCAAAGACAATGAGAAAATCTCAAAAGCAGCTTGGGAGAAAAGAAACATCAACTACAAAGGATTGATACAGACTGCTAGTGGATTTACCAATGACAGGAGTAAATGCAAGAAGACAGTGGAATAATATATTCAAAGTGTTGAAAGGAAATTAACTGTCTACTGTACATCCAGAAAAGCTATAGTTCATGAATGAGAATAAAATGAAGACATTTTCAGATGAACAAAATCTACCAGAACTTTACTAAAGGAACTCACCTTATACCCATCCTTTAAGATTCATCTCAAAAGTTATTTCTTACATTGGTGGTATAGTGGAGTGCAGCTGCTTTCAAGTGTCATTTCTTCCATGGAGCTCTGGCATGACTCTCTTTTGAATTTTAGCAGCATTTTATTTGATCCTTTCTCATGATGCTTATCAAATTCACAGACCGAGATTATACGTGCTTTTTGTTAAGCCCACATCCCCCCACTGCTCTTACCCTCTCTCATTAAAGGCCCCTGAAACACTTTGGTGTCTAACGCACCTTAACTTTCTGTATAATTCCTATCATAATACATGCATGTAGAAGGTGTTTAATAAGTATTTGTGAAGCTCACTTGTCAGTCTTCTCCTGTGTTGCATAAACTACCAGTTTGCGAAGGTGTTCCCTTCAAAGGGGTGTTATGGTCAACCCCCCCTTTTTTTTAAGGTTTTATTTATTTCTGAGAGAGAAAGAGAGGCAGAGTGAGCAGGTGAGGGTCAGAGAGAGAGGGAGACAAAGAATCCGAAGCAGGCTCCAGGCTCCAAGCTAGCTGTCAGTACAGAGCCCAACACGGGGCTCAAACCCACGAACCATGAGATCATGACCTGAGCCGAAGTTGGACGTTTAACTGACTGAGCCACCCAGGCGCCCCAAACCCTTTTCAAAAATACTGCATAGAGTACTATATCTCCCTCCTGGAGATCCATGGTTTAATTTGTTTTATTCACCAGTTCAGCAAATTATTTGATTATAGAACAACTTCTTCCACTCTTTACTCCATGAATATCACAAGCGACTGGTGTTTCTAAGAACACATTTACTACAGAAGACAATGACTTATTTGAGTGTCCAACCCAGAGAGTCAACATTTTGGATCCTAGTTCTATTAATAACTAATCACATAATTAAGTTTTTTTTAAAAAAATGTTTTATTTATTTTTGTGAGCACAAGTGGGGAAGGGACAGTGAGAGGGGGACAGAGGATCTGAAGCAGGCTCTGTGCTGACAGCAGCAAGCCCAATGTGGGGCTCAAACTCACAAACCATGAGATCATCACCTGAGCTGGAGTTAGACGCTCAACCGACTGAGCCACCCAGGTGCCCACCACATAATTAGTTTTAAGTCATGTGTCTCCTGGCTCCTTATTTGTGACATATCATAAGCAGTTTGCCGCTTCAAACTCTCAAGTTCCATGAATTAAAGGGCATTGCCTCTTCCGGTCAATCAGTCAGTCATTCTACACATATTAAATTCCTCCTGTGTGGCAGTGTGCAAAATACCGGGCATATAATGGTGAGTAGATTGGCATGCTCTCATTTTGCTACCTGTTGACAATGATTTTCTAGAGTGATTGGAACACTGTTCTTTGACTTCCAGAGTCAAAATTCTCCTGGTTAAAAATTGAGCATTTACTGTCTTATTTATTATGTGTAACAGGTTGTGGAATGAATGTTTAGAATCGATATTTATGGTTTATCCAGGCTCATGGTTCTATTTCACCTAAGAGTTACGTTGTAAGAATCAAAACTTTAACATCATCGAGATGCTTGGGTGGCTCAATTGGTTGAGCATCAGCTCTGGTCATGATCTCATGGTTTGTGGGTTTGAGCCCCACATCAGGCTCACTGCTGTCAATGTGGAGCAGGCTTTGGGTCCTCTGTTCCCTCTCTCTCTGCCCCTCCTCCACTCATGCGCTCACTCTCTTTCTCTCTCACAAAAATAAAGAAACTTAAAAAAAGCATGATCACTTAAATGTCTTTATATTTTCCTCTGTAACTCTAAGTTTGCATCTTTAACTGTCTTTGTTAAAGTTCAATCCTCTGTAGTTTAAAAGGGAAATTCTAGTGATATGGTATCTACTAAACACTACTGTGTATAGACACTGTTCTAAGCATTTCACATGTATTATCTCATTTAATCCTTACAACAACCACAAGAGCCAAGTACTAATACTATTCCCATCTTATAGAGGTCCAATAACTTGCTCAAAGTCATACAGCTGGTGAAGCTGGGCTTTGACCCAATGCAGTATGGATCCTGAGTCTGTGCTCTGAACTTTCTATTCTTCAGATATAGCTCAGAAGGTTTTCTGCTGGAAATTTAAGGGTTAACATCTCTGAAGAGCTGAACAAGCATATGATATTTATAAATGTCTAACTCCAGCCAGGTAGTATAGTGAAGAGGTAATGAAAAATTAAAAGCTTTTCTTTTCTTGGCTAGGCACTAATCTTTGTGGTTATGAATATATCTATGTGCCAGAGAATTGCACTTTAGATAATAAGTTAACATAAAATTGGTGGTACCGTTCAAACCTGACAGCGCTGTGTGTCTGATATGTTCTCTGAAAGTAATTTTAAAGATAAGACTTTACTTCAAATCTGAAATAGGTTCTTTAAACATTTCCAACACCATATGGTATTTATGGAATTGTTTCAGTTATATGGAGAAAAACTATAGTGCTAGGAGTAGAGAAATATTTTAATCATAAAATATTGTATTGTCAGAAAAAGAGCAAAATATAATCAAAGAAATGTGAACCAAGCAATGTCAGTGAGAATTCTTGGCATTTAATTTTAGAAGCCATCTTGCATGGAAATGAATAAAATATAAACACAGTACTTTATCTAGGATATGGCAAGAAACTTCAAGATTGTAATGTGCATTAAGATAACATTCCAAACCTATCTTTTAAAGTTTTCAGCCAAGAATTTGTTTTTACAATTTCTTTGCAGTTGGCAAATGACTAGACTCTACTTGAGATATCAGTTTTCATGCTTATGGTCCTGATCCCATTGTGTGTAACTATTCACTTACTGTATGACCTTGACAAACTCACTCCCCTCCACCCCAACCCAGATGAAGGAGGTGGATCAAGAGGCCCCTTCTGATTTTAAAACTCTGTGGTTAGAACCACATAGCCTATGAATTATGACATAAACACCATAAAAAGTTCTTGCTAAAGGGATTGGATTTTTAAAATTTGGGCTACTTAAGCACCTTTAAGTGATAGAACTTAGAGCCAGTTATAAGGAGAATATAAACCATGGCAGCCAGGGCCTATCAGTGATTTACTTGGTTTTCATGCTGGTTAGCAGCTACTGTGCTTGTTTCAAAGCATCAAGCACCTTCTGTAGTTCATAGAGACAATCTGTTCATGTGCTTCCTCGGCTCCCCGACGCGAATGGGGTCTGAGAGATTCTGGGCAGAAGAAGTGATCACATCCACCATGGTCCATGAGATGACACTGAACACTCTTCTAAGCTGCAGGAAGGTGTGGATCCTGTGGTATACTGCCAAGATTCTTCTTTGAGACAGAGGTGCTTACCCCCCTAGATACTTTGAGTGTTGACAAAGCTGCTGATAGTTCTTTAGCTCAGACACTCTCAGAAGATAGCCTTTGTATGAAGAGAGGTGCTTTGCCCAAAGCTACCCCACTTCCAGGCTGGTTAATGGCCATCCCTCTGCCCTAGTGGGGTCCAACTCTAAGGGGCCATGTCAGTGCCTGAGCTCCCACAGTGTGGGCTGAGGTCTTTACTGCAACATTGGCAGCATGACAGTGCAGTTTCTCCCGTGGCCCACAGATGTCGCCCCTGAGCACTCTTCAGTTAACTTCCTGCCCGGGAGATCTCTTTCTCAGAGTCCACTTCTGGGGGTCCAGACCTGCCGCAGAAATGCATGGACCTGAGTTTGAACCGGGGCTCTGTTTATTTCAACACTGAGTCTAGGGGTAAATTTCTTCTTTAGTAAAATGGAAATAGTAATGACTATTTCACAGCATTGCTTACTTTAAGTAAATGAGGAAAGGAGTCTAAAGCCATAGGAAATGATTAGTACCAATAATTTAACACTTATTGAGCCCTTACATGTCATATGTACTTAACCACACACAAACTACATGAGGAAGATAATATCCCTATTTTACAAATGAGAAAACTGAGGTCCAGAAAAGTTAAACAGTGTTTCCAATGTCACACAGCTAATAAAACAGTCAAGAATTCAAGCCCAGGCAGCTGGACTGTATGGTACCAGCACTCGTAACTAAGACCGTACGGCTTCCCACTGCTAAACGAAAAATTTTAAAGTATTTAGGTGATGATAAATAAAAGCCCAATAATGTCACCTGATTCCAGAGGACCTTTAAAGCAAGGCAACTGTAAAAGAAAAATTTTACAAATAATTTTGGTATCCCTATTGTTTATATTTTTGTGTTACTATTGATTATGCTTATTTATGCTTCAGATTAACCCTTTTTCATCAGGAGAGTGAATGAAACAGTTGGAAGGTAGGGGTTCCTACCTTCTGATGTGACAGTAGTTGTCCCGTGAGATCATTTATTTTTGCTGTTTGTTTCTATTTTAATGAAAATGTACTAAGTACAAGGTCAAAGAATAAATAAAGCAATGACATGTTTCACTATTAGGTAGTAATTTTGCATACTAACAGGGTTTAGGTTATATCATATTACATAGGGTTTTAAATATCTCCCTCCCTCAGTCATTGGGAAGTACATTGTAATGGGGGGGTGGGGCACTCTGGCAAAAGCCCTGCCATGCCCTTCCTGACTCCTCATTTACAGTGAACCCTTGTGTTCACTTCAGACTAGATGTCTGTTATTATCCAATGGAAGGCCTTTGTTTCACATTTCACTTCTAACCTAAACAGATTTATGCCGTAATTTTTATCTTAGGGGATAATGTGTTAACAACGCTTGTTTGGACCCCGTTATACTTTTAAGGTCAGAGAAGTCTGTTTTACTCTTTAAGGCACAATCTGTTAAAGATTTTATGATTTGCAAATAAAGTGGTTTTTCATCTTCTGCTATTAGATAACTAAGGTATAAGAGAGATCCTTCTACACCAAATACATTAAACATCTAAATAATTTATAGCTCCAGGTATGTTTGCCAGACTAGCATAACTGAATAAAGTCAACAGATTAAATGTTCCCTTGGCAATCAGTAAGGGTATGAGATACAGCACCTGGGCTGCCCCACTGGGTCTCATTATTAAATCACAAGCAAGAGCTCAGAATCCCAGGGTCCCAGGTGACGGGTAGGAGCTGACTTCGGAGGATGGAATCATCACAGTCATTATGAAGAGGGAAACTCTTAGAACAATTGAGATAGAGAGAGAAAGAGAAGGAGAGACGGTGTGGGGGGGGGAGACAGAGAGAGGAGTGTTGGGGAGAGACTATATGTTTCAGTGAGGGAAGATTCTAGTTATTTATATGTCACTGAGTTGGGAATTCATCAACATAATAGTGTATATTTGTGCAATCTCAAAGCAAAAGTTAAAAAGAGCTAGGGAATATTTTGTATATAGAACCACTATCAGTATCAAGGTCAGAACAAGAACTTGCTAGAAAAATAGACAGTATTTCCCTCTTTCTAATTTTTTAGAAAGGTTTTGACCAGCACCTGCCTTTGCCTAGAGAAAGAAGGTTTGGTCTACAGAGCCGACAGCAGCAAGAGAAACATCGGAGCACAGGATCTGTGGAGTTATGAGTAATCTCCAGTCTAATTCTTGGGAAGGTTTTAATTGCCAGCGACCAGTCATCTCATCTTTTAAAAAGGAAATTTATTAACCAAAATATGGCTTTCTTTTGTTTTTTTCTTTTAATTTTTTAAACTTACATTTATTTATTTTTGAAAGACAGAGCACAAGTGCAGGAGGGGCAGAGAAAGAGGGAGATACAGAATTGGAAGCAGCTCCAGGCTCCGAGCTGCCAGCACAGAGCCTGACGCTGGGCTCGAACTCACAAATTGTGAGATCATCACCTGAGCCGCAGTTGGATGCTTAACCAACTGAGCCACCCAGGCGCCCCCAAAATATAGTGTTAAATTTGCACATTTAATGATGGGAGGGTTCAGATGATCTGTGGAAAGTTGGGGTGAGAGAGTAGCAAGCATGCATTTAGTCAGTCAGTCGAAATCTTATTTTTAGATCATATTCATTGCACCCAGTAGACAAAAAGGGTCCCATTCAATAGATAGATAGATAGATAGATAGATAGATAGATAGATAGATAGATAGATAGATACTTCTCTCTAAATGTCTCATGGGAATTGTATGTGCTATAAGGAAAATATGAAAGGCAGAACTATGCTTATACTTCTTTTTTTTTAATGTTTACTTATTTTTGAGAGAGAGCGTGAGAGCAAGGTAGGGGCAGAGGGAGAGGAGAGAGAGGATCCAAAATGGGCTTTGTGCTGATAACAACAAGTCCAATGCAGGGCTCAAGCCCACAAACTGCGAGATCATGACCTGAGCCAAAGTCAGACACTTTGACTGAGCCACCCAGGCGCCCCTAAGCTTATACTTCTTAACTATTGTTGGCACAGCTTCTCTGGAGATGAATGGGATAGGAAAAAGAAAAAAACAAACATTCCAGGTGTATTTGTATACTGTTGGCTTTAGTAATCACTGGACTTCTGGTTCTATTATAGCTCCTCTGGGTGGTGTAATTGGAAGGAGAGGGGATAAGGGTGTGTGTGTGTGTGTGTGTGTGTGTGTGTGCGCGCGCGCACAGGCGTGCGTGTGTGTGTTATGATTTAGAGTGCCTGACCT
>NW_027531873.1:2129451-2146395 GCF_008692635.1 Crocuta crocuta | reverse complement strand
TTTAAGGTTTTATTTATTTCTGAGAGAGAAAGAGAGGCAGAGTGAGCAGGTGAGGGTCAGAGAGAGAGGGAGACAAAGAATCCGAAGCAGGCTCCAGGCTCCAAGCTAGCTGTCAGTACAGAGCCCAACACGGGGCTCAAACCCACGAACCATGAGATCATGACCTGAGCCGAAGTTGGACGTTTAACTGACTGAGCCACCCAGGCGCCCCAAACCCTTTTCAAAAATACTGCATAGAGTACTATATCTCCCTCCTGGAGATCCATGGTTTAATTTGTTTTATTCACCAGTTCAGCAAATTATTTGATTATAGAACAACTTCTTCCACTCTTTACTCCATGAATATCACAAGCGACTGGTGTTTCTAAGAACACATTTACTACAGAAGACAATGACTTATTTGAGTGTCCAACCCAGAGAGTCAACATTTTGGATCCTAGTTCTATTAATAACTAATCACATAATTAAGTTTTTTTTAAAAAAATGTTTTATTTATTTTTGTGAGCACAAGTGGGGAAGGGACAGTGAGAGGGGGACAGAGGATCTGAAGCAGGCTCTGTGCTGACAGCAGCAAGCCCAATGTGGGGCTCAAACTCACAAACCATGAGATCATCACCTGAGCTGGAGTTAGACGCTCAACCGACTGAGCCACCCAGGTGCCCACCACATAATTAGTTTTAAGTCATGTGTCTCCTGGCTCCTTATTTGTGACATATCATAAGCAGTTTGCCGCTTCAAACTCTCAAGTTCCATGAATTAAAGGGCATTGCCTCTTCCGGTCAATCAGTCAGTCATTCTACACATATTAAATTCCTCCTGTGTGGCAGTGTGCAAAATACCGGGCATATAATGGTGAGTAGATTGGCATGCTCTCATTTTGCTACCTGTTGACAATGATTTTCTAGAGTGATTGGAACACTGTTCTTTGACTTCCAGAGTCAAAATTCTCCTGGTTAAAAATTGAGCATTTACTGTCTTATTTATTATGTGTAACAGGTTGTGGAATGAATGTTTAGAATCGATATTTATGGTTTATCCAGGCTCATGGTTCTATTTCACCTAAGAGTTACGTTGTAAGAATCAAAACTTTAACATCATCGAGATGCTTGGGTGGCTCAATTGGTTGAGCATCAGCTCTGGTCATGATCTCATGGTTTGTGGGTTTGAGCCCCACATCAGGCTCACTGCTGTCAATGTGGAGCAGGCTTTGGGTCCTCTGTTCCCTCTCTCTCTGCCCCTCCTCCACTCATGCGCTCACTCTCTTTCTCTCTCACAAAAATAAAGAAACTTAAAAAAAGCATGATCACTTAAATGTCTTTATATTTTCCTCTGTAACTCTAAGTTTGCATCTTTAACTGTCTTTGTTAAAGTTCAATCCTCTGTAGTTTAAAAGGGAAATTCTAGTGATATGGTATCTACTAAACACTACTGTGTATAGACACTGTTCTAAGCATTTCACATGTATTATCTCATTTAATCCTTACAACAACCACAAGAGCCAAGTACTAATACTATTCCCATCTTATAGAGGTCCAATAACTTGCTCAAAGTCATACAGCTGGTGAAGCTGGGCTTTGACCCAATGCAGTATGGATCCTGAGTCTGTGCTCTGAACTTTCTATTCTTCAGATATAGCTCAGAAGGTTTTCTGCTGGAAATTTAAGGGTTAACATCTCTGAAGAGCTGAACAAGCATATGATATTTATAAATGTCTAACTCCAGCCAGGTAGTATAGTGAAGAGGTAATGAAAAATTAAAAGCTTTTCTTTTCTTGGCTAGGCACTAATCTTTGTGGTTATGAATATATCTATGTGCCAGAGAATTGCACTTTAGATAATAAGTTAACATAAAATTGGTGGTACCGTTCAAACCTGACAGCGCTGTGTGTCTGATATGTTCTCTGAAAGTAATTTTAAAGATAAGACTTTACTTCAAATCTGAAATAGGTTCTTTAAACATTTCCAACACCATATGGTATTTATGGAATTGTTTCAGTTATATGGAGAAAAACTATAGTGCTAGGAGTAGAGAAATATTTTAATCATAAAATATTGTATTGTCAGAAAAAGAGCAAAATATAATCAAAGAAATGTGAACCAAGCAATGTCAGTGAGAATTCTTGGCATTTAATTTTAGAAGCCATCTTGCATGGAAATGAATAAAATATAAACACAGTACTTTATCTAGGATATGGCAAGAAACTTCAAGATTGTAATGTGCATTAAGATAACATTCCAAACCTATCCTTTAAAGTTTTCAGCCAAGAATTTGTTTTTACAATTTCTTTGCAGTTGGCAAATGACTAGACTCTACTTGAGATATCAGTTTTCATGCTTATGGTCCTGATCCCATTGTGTGTAACTATTCACTTACTGTATGACCTTGACAAACTCACTCCCCTCCACCCCAACCCAGATGAAGGAGGTGGATCAAGAGGCCCCTTCTGATTTTAAAACTCTGTGGTTAGAACCACATAGCCTATGAATTATGACATAAACACCATAAAAAGTTCTTGCTAAAGGGATTGGATTTTTAAAATTTGGGCTACTTAAGCACCTTTAAGTGATAGAACTTAGAGCCAGTTATAAGGAGAATATAAACCATGGCAGCCAGGGCCTATCAGTGATTTACTTGGTTTTCATGCTGGTTAGCAGCTACTGTGCTTATTTCAAAGCATCAAGCACCTTCTGTAGTTCATAGAGACAATCTGTTCATGTGCTTCCTCGGCTCCCCGACGCGAATGGGGTCTGAGAGATTCTGGGCAGAAGAAGTGATCACATCCACCATGGTCCATGAGATGACACTGAACACTCTTCTAAGCTGCAGGAAGGTGTGGATCCTGTGGTATACTGCCAAGATTCTTCTTTGAGACAGAGGTGCTTACCCCCCTAGATACTTTGAGTGTTGACAAAGCTGCTGATAGTTCTTTAGCTCAGACACTCTCAGAAGATAGCCTTTGTATGAAGAGAGGTGCTTTGCCCAAAGCTACCCCACTTCCAGGCTGGTTAATGGCCATCCCTCTGCCCTAGTGGGGTCCAACTCTAAGGGGCCATGTCAGTGCCTGAGCTCCCACAGTGTGGGCTGAGGTCTTTACTGCAACATTGGCAGCATGACAGTGCAGTTTCTCCCGTGGCCCACAGATGTCGCCCCTGAGCACTCTTCAGTTAACTTCCTGCCCGGGAGATCTCTTTCTCAGAGTCCACTTCTGGGGGTCCAGACCTGCCGCAGAAATGCATGGACCTGAGTTTGAACCGGGGCTCTGTTTATTTCAACACTGAGTCTAGGGGTAAATTTCTTCTTTAGTAAAATGGAAATAGTAATGACTATTTCACAGCATTGCTTACTTTAAGTAAATGAGGAAAGGAGTCTAAAGCCATAGGAAATGATTAGTACCAATAATTTAACACTTATTGAGCCCTTACATGTCATATGTACTTAACCACACACAAACTACATGAGGAAGATAATATCCCTATTTTACAAATGAGAAAACTGAGGTCCAGAAAAGTTAAACAGTGTTTCCAATGTCACACAGCTAATAAAACAGTCAAGAATTCAAGCCCAGGCAGCTGGACTGTATAGTACCAGCACTCGTAACTAAGACCGTACGGCTTCCCACTGCTAAACGAAAAATTTTAAAGTATTTAGGTGATGATAAATAAAAGCCCAATAATGTCACCTGATTCCAGAGGACCTTTAAAGCAAGGCAACTGTAAAAGAAAAATTTTACAAATAATTTTGGTATCCCTATTGTTTATATTTTTGTGTTACTATTGATTATGCTTATTTATGCTTCAGATTAACCCTTTTTCATCAGGAGAGTGAATGAAACAGTTGGAAGGTAGGGGTTCCTACCTTCTGATGTGACAGTAGTTGTCCCGTGAGATCATTTATTTTTGCTGTTTGTTTCTATTTTAATGAAAATGTACTAAGTACAAGGTCAAAGAATAAATAAAGCAATGACATGTTTCACTATTAGGTAGTAATTTTGCATACTAATAGGGTTTAGGTTATATCATATTACATAGGGTTTTAAATATCTCCCTCCCTCAGTCATTGGGAAGTACATTGTAATGGGGGGGTGGGGCACTCTGGCAAAAGCCCTGCCATGCCCTTCCTGACTCCTCATTTACAGTGAACCCTTGTGTTCACTTCAGACTAGATGTCTGTTATTATCCAATGGAAGGCCTTTGTTTCACATTTCACTTCTAACCTAAACAGATTTATGCCGTAATTTTTATCTTAGGGGATAATGTGTTAACAACGCTTGTTTGGACCCCGTTATACTTTTAAGGTCAGAGAAGTCTGTTTTACTCTTTAAGGCACAATCTGTTAAAGATTTTATGATTTGCAAATAAAGTGGTTTTTCATCTTCTGCTATTAGATAACTAAGGTATAAGAGAGATCCTTCTACACCAAATACATTAAACATCTAAATAATTTATAGCTCCAGGTATGTTTGCCAGACTAGCATAACTGAATAAAGTCAACAGATTAAATGTTCCCTTGGCAATCAGTAAGGGTATGAGATACAGCACCTGGGCTGCCCCACTGGGTCTCATTATTAAATCACAAACAAGAGCTCAGAATCCCAGGGTCCCAGGTGACGGGTAGGAGCTGACTTCGGAGGATGGAATCATCACAGTCATTATGAAGAGGGAAACTCTTAGAACAATTGAGATAGAGAGAGAAAGAGAAGGAGAGACGGTGTGGGGGGGGGAGACAGAGAGAGGAGTGTTGGGGAGAGACTATATGTTTCAGTGAGGGAAGATTCTAGTTATTTATATGTCACTGAGTTGGGAATTCATCAACATAATAGTGTATATTTGTGCAATCTCAAAGCAAAAGTTAAAAAGAGCTAGGGAATATTTTGTATATAGAACCACTATCAGTATCAAGGTCAGAACAAGAACTTGCTAGAAAAATAGACAGTATTTCCCTCTTTCTAATTTTTTAGAAAGGTTTTGACCAGCACCTGCCTTTGCCTAGAGAAAGAAGGTTTGGTCTACAGAGCCGACAGCAGCAAGAGAAACATCGGAGCACAGGATCTGTGGAGTTATGAGTAATCTCCAGTCTAATTCTTGGGAAGGTTTTAATTGCCAGCGACCAGTCATCTCATCTTTTAAAAAGGAAATTTATTAACCAAAATATGGCTTTCTTTTGTTTTTTTCTTTTAATTTTTTAAACTTACATTTATTTATTTTTGAAAGACAGAGCACAAGTGCAGGAGGGGCAGAGAAAGAGGGAGATACAGAATTGGAAGCAGCTCCAGGCTCCGAGCTGCCAGCACAGAGCCTGACGCTGGGCTCGAACTCACAAATTGTGAGATCATCACCTGAGCCGCAGTTGGATGCTTAACCAACTGAGCCACCCAGGCGCCCCCAAAATATAGTGTTAAATTTGCACATTTAATGATGGGAGGGTTCAGATGATCTGTGGAAAGTTGGGGTGAGAGAGTAGCAAGCATGCATTTAGTCAGTCAGTCGAAATCTTATTTTTAGATCATATTCATTGCACCCAGTAGACAAAAAGGGTCCCATTCAATAGATAGATAGATAGATAGATAGATAGATAGATAGATAGATAGATAGATACTTCTCTCTAAATGTCTCATGGGAATTGTATGTGCTATAAGGAAAATATGAAAGGCAGAACTATGCTTATACTTCTTTTTTTTTAATGTTTACTTATTTTTGAGAGAGAGCGTGAGAGCAAGGTAGGGGCAGAGGGAGAGGAGAGAGAGGATCCAAAATGGGCTTTGTGCTGATAACAACAAGTCCAATGCAGGGCTCAAGCCCACAAACTGCGAGATCATGACCTGAGCCAAAGTCAGACACTTTGACTGAGCCACCCAGGCGCCCCTAAGCTTATACTTCTTAACTATTGTTGGCACAGCTTCTCTGGAGATGAATGGGATAGGAAAAAGAAAAAAACAAACATTCCAGGTGTATTTGTATACTGTTGGCTTTAGTAATCACTGGACTTCTGGTTCTATTATAGCTCCTCTGGGTGGTGTAATTGGAAGGAGAGGGGATAAGGGTGTGTGTGTGTGTGTGTGTGTGTGTGTGCGCGCGCGCACAGGCGTGCGTGTGTGTGTTATGATTTAGAGTGCCTGACCTACAAAATATCTGAATTTAAGGTAAAACCATTAAATTGGGTTCATTGCTGAATCCTCACAGGGCACACTAACCTTTTCATTTTCGTTTAGGAAGAAAGGGTGGAAGAGAAGCTTCCCATGCCTGGTATATAAATATGGCCTTGAAAATTTCCACAGACGTATTGTTGTCTTGTTGAGTCTGCAGCCAGGAAGGCAGAAATCTCTGCAGCAAAGCAGGTGTGAACGTCCCCCTACTTCAGAGGCAGCTTTCTTTGAAGCTGGAAAATCAAGGACACTGGTACCTTCAAGGAAACAAGGATATAATTATCACAACCCCCAACTGGCCAGTGACCTTCCATTCCTCAGGCCACCCTACTCCCTTTGCTGGCCCCGGCCCAGGTCCTCACAGACTGAGAGCTGTGTGTCCCAGACCGCTAAGACCGAGGGGGAACAACCCCCTCACGCACCCTCTGAAAGCATTCTTAATCTCTTTCTACTGCACTGCTCTTGCGGACATAAATCCGCCAGCCCAGGGGACCCCTGAACCCCCCACGGAGGGAGGCCCCATTCAGGCCGAGTGGAGTCTGAACAGCTTAGGGGTAGAATTTATGCTTCCTCTCACCTGTGCCGTCTGTCTGTGGCCCCTACTCCAGTCTGCTTTTGAAGATTTGAACATGACCCCCCAGCTTTTTGCCAAGTCTGCCATCATCACCTCAGTCACAGAAGCAGATTTCTCAAGGCCATTGGAAGCTAATAACAGTGACTCTCAACATCATTATTATATTTGAAATGTTGAAAGCAGAAGCCTAATAAAATGAGTTCAGAAAAAAACAAAATGAGCTATAAATTATCATATGAAAAGAGTGGCTGAAGAACTCATCTCTGAATACCTAAGGACTGTTTCGCAGCTACAGCAACAAGGACTGTTTCTCCACTACAGCAACAATCTGGTATTTGGTTTCCTTCCCTTCGCAGTGCAAAAGCCTTGGCTGTGTTCTCTTAGCACACATTCTTTTCTGTTTCTATGAGTCAAGTGTCCAGAATCAGGAGTTCACAACACTCTCCACCCAACTTCTTTACACAACACTCCCCACCCAACTCCTTCACACACAGACACACAGACACACACACACACACACACACACACACACACACACTCCCTACCCAGCCTTGGTCCACTGAGTTGTATTAATTCTTTTTGACCATAAGAATTTATCCTACATTATCACCAATCAATACTCATTGCAATTATTGATTTTAAGATAAAAGACCACTTCTTTGACTTCATGAAGACTACTTATGCTAAACTGATATATTTGATGAAAAAAACCCAGTAGCATTATTCCCTGTAAAATCAGAAGCAAATGAGGGATACCCCTATCTCCAACGTTTTGGGTATTCTAGACCAGTCGTTGCTTTTCAAGGGACATTTAGCAAGATCTGGAACCATTTTGGTCGTCACAACTTTGGGAACTGGAGTGCTATTGGCATCTGGTGGGTATAGGGGAGGAATGCTGCTGAATATTCTGCATGGCCCAGGAAGCCCCCACAGCAGAGAGTTCTCCAGCCCAAAATGTCAATAGAGCTGAGGGTAAGGAACCTTGCTCTATGTAAGGCAACAAAATGTGAAACATAAATAAGAGAAATAAGGTTTAGAAAATAACTAATTTTCATTGTCATTAATTGCAAAGAACATGCATCACCTACAAAAGCAAACCAAAAAAATTGAAATCAGCATTATTAAAGTTCATAAAACAGTAAATAATGCAGCTGGCTAAAATGTTTTTCAATTCTGTGAGAGACTTAAGAGTCTTTCATTTTCCTATGGGTTTATCTATTCTATAAAAATTTCCAGAGAACATAAGGATTGGTTTTATAAAAGAATGCTTAGGAGGTATAAGATGACATTTACATTTTAAAACATGGAAGAGACTAAGAAATTTTAAAAACCAAGTCTATTAACACTGTAATACAATATTATAAGAAACCCAAGTGGACATATCTTCCCAAACTATAAATTGAACTTGAGATTTTTTTTTAAAGTTTGTTTAAAGCATGAAAAATGTATTTGAAGGTAGTAAACACACACATATAAACACTCCTTTTAACAGATAAAAATTTCCTCAGTATTTTTTTAATGAAGATAGTATTCAAATGAATCATTGGAAATCTAAATAGTCCATCACAATACATCATTATGGTCCAGTAAATGAAGCTTCTTGAGGGAACAGCCCATATCTTATTCATCTTTATATCTCCATAATTGACACATACCAAAAACCCAGTGTTTATGAATTAATGAAATAAAACCATTAACAGTGAGAGATGGCCTTTGAACTCACTAGTCAAAAAGTTAACATAGAGTTACTGCAATTGTAATTCAGCATCAAGAACCCACATCTGAAAGACTGAATGAATGGTCAAGAGTTTAATAGGAGGTTTTTGCCTCATGTTGCAACTATAAAAAAGTACAGGCTAAAAATAGAGCGGGTGAACAGGAATCAACCAGCAATGTTTTACTAAGAACAGTAAACTCCATTTTTAAATGTGGAATACTTGAAAGAAATTATTAATATCTATATGCGCATAACCTAAGTATATCAATGATTTCCTTGGTCTTTTGTTCATTTTCATGACAAGCCTTCGGAACCTGAGGGGAAGGGAGGGAGGAGAAAAATAAAGGAAGGCCAGATGGAAAGTCACAATCAGGAAATAATCGAAGTCTTTTGCTTTATCCCTTCCATCCAATCTCACAGGTTCTCCTGAGAACCTTCCCTCCTGAATGTTTAATAATATTAATTCCACAGTTTTAAGGGGTTGAAAACCCAACAAACCAGTTTAATATAAGGTCATCCAAAATGCTGTATTTGGGATAGATTCACAGTCCAGGAAGCCTCAGACAAGTTCACCAGAGAACATATTCCAGTATGTTCTCTTGTTCTGTTTGATATAAATTTCAAAGGTTAGGGATGAGAAAAATCACAGTTACTATTCAGTGAGTACTTGTTATGTGCCAGACATCTTCCTAAACAACTTTTCATACATCTTCTTGGCCAACCCTCACTACAGCCCTCCATATGAGAAGACAGATGTAGTGGAGGTAACACAAGAGGGCCACCCATAAACTGGCAAAGTCAGCTGCACCTGCCAGCCCCCAAATCCAGACTCATACGTACCACACTGCAGGTGTCTCCAGAACATCATATTTCTCTCAATAACCCATTCTTCATGGATTTGTCATAAAATCTTCATGGCAGCAAGCCTTAGTGGGAAAGTATTAGAACACAAAAGGTGACAGGGAACATAAAGGGGTTACATGAAACAGTCTTTGGCTAGAAGGACACGCTATTTTCTGAGAGAGACCTAATAGGGAGCAGGCAGTGAATAATACCAACTGTAGACAATGCTAAAAGACAGTTCAAACACGTGTCAAATGGATAGTATACCCAATAAACATGTGGATGACTGAGAAGCAGAAAAAGAGAACACCAGATGGCATTGTTAGGGAAAGTCTTATTGAAGCCCCAAGGATTTGATAGGACTGTCAGAGGATTTGGACAGACAGAGGAAGAAGTAGAGGTTGCTCAGGTCAGTTTCTGCCCACCTAGGCTGCAGACCAATGGTGGCCAGGCATAAGTCTGTTCAGGATGCAGAGCATGGAACAGAGCTTGGCCAAGAGACAGTACCCAGGGTGACACCAAAACAGAAGCCAGGAAGACCATCCTGAGGTGTCCATATGGAAGCTCTGGACCAAAGGCAGGAAGCAAGAGCAAGGCAAAAAGTAGGAACTAGAGAGCTCAGTCCAAAGTCAGGGAATTGGGGAGAAAGGCGGAAATGAAATCTGGAGAGCCTTCCTAAGCTTCTTCATCCCAAAGGCAGACACTCTTAACGGGACGTGGAGCCCCAGCTATGAGTGGGGAGCATGCTGTGAAGGATGTTGAGGGAGGCTGTGGAGGAATGAATGTGTGAGTA
Source organism: Crocuta crocuta (assembly GCF_008692635.1). NCBI lineage: Eukaryota > Metazoa > Chordata > Mammalia > Carnivora > Hyaenidae > Crocuta > Crocuta crocuta. The sequence goes on along the minus strand of NW_027531873.1, from coordinate 2,136,326 downwards.
TGGTCTGGGGGTCTAAGAAAGAACCAGCCAGTCTAGAATGGAGGGTGCATTTGTGGAGAGTAGTATCAACTAGATAGACAAGATGAGGCCAGCTGAGAGACTGGAGGATCAAGGGCAACAGCCAGTTTATCAAGACATATAAGCAGATCTACAGTTCGATGAACAAGTGTACATTCACATAATCAATATGACTCTTTGAGACTGGTTAAGTCCTATTTCTTATTCCATCACCTGCCAACTTGTAAATCTCAGCTCTGCCACTTAGCAGCTGTATGACCTTGGGACAATTACCTAACTTCTCGGTGCCTCAATGCTCTCATCTTTAAGATGAGCATAATAATAGTGTCTACCTTCTCGGATTGTTGTGAAGATTGAACAGGTTCATATATGTCACTTGCATAGCACAGAGCCTGGCACGTGCAGTGTAATGTGAAGTTTTGCTGTCTATCATTCCTTCCCCATATTCACCATTCTAGATTGAGAACTCACAATAGAGGGGGGGCATAGAGAGGATGAGGGGGAAGGTATCTCACAGCCATATCTTCTCTTAATCACCTAAATTATAAATGCATCTTTTGGAAACTGTTCAGCTCCTGAATATCTTCCCTGTATCCAGAATAGTATAGAGAAAGCCATCAAGTTTGCTATAAAGACTGTACCTTAAGAGGCGCCACAGTGGCTCAATAGGGTGAGTGTCTGACTCTTGATTTCTGCTCAGGTCATGATCGCAAGAGTTGTAGGATTGACCCTGAATCAGGCTCTGCAATGAGCATGGAGCCTGCTTGGGATTCTCTCTCTCTGTCTCTCTCTCCCTGTGTCCCTCCCTCTGCTTGCACTCTTTCTCTCTCTCTCTAAAATAAAAAATAAAAAAAAAAAAAGACTAAAAAGACTGTACCTTTATAACAGCTTTGGATTCCCGTACCCTGCTTGGCCTTCCTCCGTCACTCGCCACTGTCAGCAGTATTCTGGGCTGATGACTAAGTGAGCAAGTCCCTTTCTGAAATTTTAACAATTTTAAGTGCTGGCTCAGGGCCTCCATCATGCTTTCCACATGATGCACATATTTCAGCATTATTTGTGCATTATTATAAGAACAATGAAGACAAGGAATAAAAAGAAGCTGAAAGAGAAGGAAAGAGAAATAAAGCAACAGAAATTGTTTCCTTGTAATTGACTGTCCATTTCTAGCATTTCAAAAGGCTTTCAGCCATTACTCGAATTAGGATAAGGCCGAGGGAAGAAACATTTATCAAAATCAGCTGCAAGCCCAGCACAGTCCTGTGTATTTCACACACTCAGAAAGTTTAAGCCTCTTGCTTGTACTCGCTCAACTCTGATCAGGTCTATCTCACTCTAGATCAGGTCCATGTTTAATTCATGGAGCAGCTGTATAGCCAGACACTGTCCTAGGAACTAGGTATACTGCAGTGAAGAAAATGGACAAAAATCCCTGCTCTTGAGGAACTTCAGTGGGGAGACATGAGAAACCAGATAAGTAAGTAAAATATAAAGTGCTTTAGGGACGCCTTTCATGGCTCAGTTGGTTAAGCATCTGACTTCGGCTCAGTTCATGATCTTGCAGTTCATGATTTTGAGCCCTGTGTCAGCCTCTGTGCTGACAGCTCAGAGCCTGGAGCCTGCTTTGGATTCTGTGTCACCCTCTCTCTGCCCCACCCCCGCTCACCTCTGTCCCTCTCTCTCAAAAATAAATAAACATTAAAAATTTTATTTAAAAATGTATTGTTTTAGACAGCAATAAGCATTAAGGAGAAAAAATAAAATGGGAGAGTGGGATAAGTTGGGATGAGGAGAGTGCAATTTTGGAAATGGTGGTGAGGGAAGGTCACAACTGAGCAAAGATAGGAACAATATAATGAGGTCACCCAGCTGTGTATCTCGGACTAGGATCTTCCTGGAACAGGGAAGAGCAAGAGCAGAGGCTTTGAGGCAGGTGCGTGCTTGTCATCGTACTGGCATAAGAGCCAGGAGCCCGTGGTGACAAAAGCAGAGTGAATGAGGAGAGCAGGAGGGAAAGCAGGCGAGTAATGGGACTAGAGCATCTATGCCTCAGAACCCTTAGTAAGGCCTCTTTGTAGGGAAGAGGGGCTGCAGCTAGCGTGCGTGGACATGATTTGACTTGTACACCTGCATAGCTTTGTCTTCCTGCTGTGTTGAAAATAGACTGAAGGACAAGGATAAAACGGGAGAACGAGGAAGAGGAAATTGTAATAATCGGGTAAGAGGTGAAGGTTAAGATCAATAGATTGTAACAAGGTAGTTAAAAAGGGTCAGATTGGCTTGGATATATTTGGAAGGTACAACCAGTAGGATTTTCTAGCAGATTGGATAGGCATGAGAGGAAAAATGAGGCAAAACAAACAAAACACCAGGAGTCAAGAGGGACCCCAATGTCTTTGGTTCCAGTAAGTGAGAATGGAGTTGTCTCTATCTGAGATGGGCATATTCAAGATGCCTGTTCAACATCCAGGATTGAAGAAATCTGGGCTGCAGCTAGAAATCAGTCTCAAAAGAGGTCTCAAAGCCCATGCTGTAGCTAATATCTTATGAACTTGGAATTTGGGAAATTGTATCTATTTTGTATGAGAGTGGGAAGAATAGCTTTCCAGAAAAAACAAGAATGAAAAACTGAATTAGACAATCTCAAAACCTAGTTTAAGATATGGCTTTTAAACTCCTGACCCTAACTTCTCTCCACTCCCACCTCAAATAAAATCTATCTATGCCCAGGTTGGTTCTGGCATGAATGGGGACCAGTCGCAATGGGAATGAATGTACCTTTTCACAGCAAACTTTACAGAGACAACTGTTCTCTGCTGTTGACACTCTCTTAGGATCACCATGAACTCAGGTACCCTTTCACTGTTCAGTTCTTTGTATTACTAGCTGCCTGGACCTTTTGGCCATTTCAGAATTTTTCTATGTTGGCAAAGGAGGTCAACCGAATCATTCAAACAACTCTGCAAAGCATCAAGAGATTCATCAGGGTCCTTGTCTCTTGAGTTTTCTTATCCAGGTTATAAACCAGGGTCACTGTGATTTTTTTTAAGACAGCACATAAAAAGGGAGAGGTAATTGATCATTGTAGGAATAAAAGACTGAGCTAGACCTAAGAGCAGATGTCTTTTCTCATGGATGTATTTGCTCATATCCGTATTATTCATTGCCTAGGAGGTGGATACGAGATTTGGATTTAACATTTATTGATCTACACAGCGGAAGTTAAGTGCTCTTTGCTTATGTTAATCTCATTTACTCCTCATATCAGCACTGAGAGGTGGCATTGTATTATTTTGCAGTGGGAGAAAATGAGGCTCAGAGACCATGAGCCACCTGCTCAAGCCCACACCACCTATGAGTGGCAAAAGCCAGTCTTCCAACCCAGGTCTTCAAACCCAGGTATTTATGGTTCTTACTCCCATGCCATAATTTTTTGCCTCATAATCTGAACAAATAATGAAAGATTTAAGGCAAAATAGATAATCTCTAAACCTAATGTTAGCCAAAGATAACTTGTCTTCTCTTTAGAAAGAAAATATCCATGTGGGAGAAATTTCCCCTTCCAATGTGGAGATTACACTCTTAGTTGCCAAGAGAAAGTGGGTAAACACTTTATTCAATGCCTCAAAGATGTGATAACAGAGATGAGAATTTTCCTTTTCTCGTTTGGTCAAGAGAGTATCAAAACTCACAACCATAAGATGCACATATACAAAATGTGTGTGTGTGTGTGTGTGTGTGTGTCTGTGTGTGCATGAGACAGAAGAGGAGGGGAGAACACCAATCAATACTCTGGTACAGACCGTCCCCAACTGTGATCTTTGGATTTATGATTTCTCAACTTTACAATGGTGGGAAAACCATATGCATTCAGTAGAAACCATACATCAGATTCTTAATTTGGATCTTTTCCCGGGCTAGCGATGTGCATCCACATGATGCTGTCTCATGATGCTGAGCAGGGCAGTGAGCTACAGCTCCCAGTCAGCCATGCAATCGTGAGGGTCAACAACAGATACACTCACAACCATTCAGTACCCACACAGCCATTCTGTTTTTCACTTTCAGTACAGTATTTAATAAATTATATGATATTCAACACTTCGTTATAGTATAGGCTTTGTGCTAGAGGATTTTGCCCAATAATAGGCTAGGGTAAGTGTTCTGAGCACATTTAAGTGAGCTAGGCTAAACTACAATGTTCTATAGGTTAGGTGTATTAAATGCATTTTCAGCTTACCATATTTTTGACTTAGGGTGAGTTTATCTGGACATAATGCCATCAGAAGTCAAGGAAGATCTATATTCTGTTAAGTGCTTTCTATACGTGATTGCTCTTAATCTTTGCATCAGTCCTTTGAAACATTATCTCCTTTATGTTAGAGAAGAACAAACTGAAAACCTTTCAGGTTAAGGTTTGTGTCCTTACCTACAATAACAAAAGCTTATGAGAAGCAAGATTCCAACCCAATTGGGTGTGAGTCACTCCCATTTCCCCTGTAGTCCAAAATACACCATTGGAAAAGAGTACCCCTCTTGAAATGGCTACTTTCAAACTTCACCCATGGGCGTGTAAACTGATAGCTTTCAGACTGACACTGCGGTGCTTTTGATACAATCATAAAAGTAAACATATTCTTTGGGCCCACTTATTTCATGTCTGGGAATTTTCCCTAAGGAAATCCTCAGGTATATATGTGTGCAAAAATTAATGTGCAAGTAGGTTCTATACATTGTTATTTAAGTTATATGTCATTAAGTTATTAATATTATGGGGCTCCTGTGTGGCACAGTTGGTTAAGCATCCGATTCTTGATTTTGACTCAGGTCATGGTCTCATGATTATGAAATGGAGCCCTGTGTCCACCTCCGTGCTGAGCATGGAACCTGCCAAAGATGCTCCCTTCCCCTTTCTCTGCTCCTTTCCTGCTTGCTCTCTCTCTCGCTCTAAATACATACATATATATATAGTTACTAAGTTATTAGACTCAAATGTCTAATAGCAGGTAGGCTAGATCCATTATGGCCCATTCATGTACCATAATGTACTGGAATTGTTAGGAAGTCATTATAAATAACATTGTAGAAGAATATTTGATCACGTGTGGACCTTGCTGTAATACATTCAGTGAACATGAGCAGATGCTATCCCAATCATATCGTACAACTGTATAACTGCAGATTATATAGTATGCATTGAAAAAAATACTGAAAGAGATACACCAAGCTTTCTGAAAAGATATGACTTCATTAAATTTGGCTCAAGGCTGACAAGGAGACTTCCTAAACCAGAGGTGCAGTGCAGTGTCTTTGTAAGGTCTTATGGGGATCAGCATGTCCTCCCACCTTGTGGAACAAAATCCAGATTTCTTAACTTAGGCTGCAAAGTCCTAAATGACTGGTCATCTGAACTTCTATCCACCCTCCCTCTGTGTTGCTCACCATGCTTCACCCACACAGGTCCTTTTTAGCTCCTGGACTGCACCTGCTCAACCCTCCTGCTGTGCAGGGACTTTGCGCCTGGTGTCCCGTCTGCCAGGAATGTGTTCTCCCATTCTAATGGCTGGTTTCTTTCTTCAGCTCTCAGCTTAAATGTCATCTCTTCAGTGGAGTCCTTCTTCCACTACGTCACATAATGTAAGCATCCCGTTTTATCCGCCCCCCCCAGCATCCTCTTCTTTTTCTTTTTTCACACACATGATCATTTGTAATGACCTGTTTATGTGTTTTACTTATTCAGAGTCTGCCTTCTTATAGAAGAAGGCAGCTAAGCCCTGTGAGGATAAGACCCACATCTTATGGTTTTGCTCACCATTGTGCATGGAGTGCCTACTCAGAGGCTATTCAGAGTAGGTGCTCAAGAAGGACTTGTTGAACGGACAGATACATGAACAAAGATAATACAAAGTTCTTAGGCACTGACTCTGCACCTAGCAAATTTCCATGGAAGGTTTAGAAGAAGAGGGCTGGAACTAGATAGTAGATGGCTGGTAATCAATGAAAATCAGTACAACACACAGACTACAAGAATTCATGCAAGGAAATGCTTCACTTATTTCTAAGCCATTTTCTAAGAATGGCTCATTGGATACAAACTATGTCCTACATCCTAGAAGTGGTATGAAGTAGAGAGAAATATCACTGAGCACAGATCTCCCATGTTTCTAAAAGTGTCTGGCACATAGGTTGAAGTGGAGCCAGACTGTACGTGATCACTTTGCATGTGATCACTTTTGTCCCACAGAGTCCCTTAAAATCTAATTTCTTTCCTTAAACAAGGGGAGAGAAACTGGGCATCTGTATAGCTCAGTCCATTAAGCAACTGACTCTCGATTTCGACTCGGGTCATGATCTCATAGTTTGTGAGTCCAAGCCCCACATGGGGCTGTGCACTGACAGTGCAGAGCCTGCTTGGGATTCTCTCTTTCTCCCTCTCTCTCCGCCTATCCCCTGCTTGGTCTCTCTCTATCAAACATAAAAAATAAATAAATAAAGATATTTTCACAAGGGGAGAGAAACTGGGCATCTGTATAGCTCAGTCCATTAAGCAACTGACTCTCGATTTCGACTCGGGTCATGATCTCATAGTTTGTGAGTCCAAGCCCCACATTGCGCTGTGCACTGACAGTGCAGAGCCTGCTTGGGATTCTCTCTTTCTCCCTCTCTCTCCGCCTATCCCCTGCTTGGTCTCTCTCTATCAAAAATAAAAAATAAATAAATAAAGATATTTTCACAAGGGGAGAGAAACTACTTCACCGTAATCAAAGAGTTTATCCCAAATCCCTAGGGCTGTGGTTCACAAGCAGAAGTCATTGCGTCTTCTGAAGAACCACACAAAAGACTAAAATGGGGGCCAA
>NW_027531873.1:2116447-2129186 GCF_008692635.1 Crocuta crocuta | reverse complement strand
TGCCAAAAAAAAAAAAAAAGAATAAATCACTCTGTTGTTAAAACTTCACACATAAAATCTTGCGGAAAGCTTAAGAACAATATAGGGAAAAATAAAACAGATTATTCTACACATTAACTTTTTTATTTTTCCTCCTGCAGACTAGAAAATGGCAACATTTATAGGACTCTAAAAACAAACACGTAGGGCTAGCTTAGTGCTCCCAGGGAATGTTGCCTGTGGACATGAAATTGGGTGTTTGCAGCGGGGGCTGGAGTGGCATGAATATTTTCCAAGCCTTATTCAAACAGTAACTTCTATCTGCTACCATGCTATCAATTTTTCCAACAGTGGATTGCACATTCACCTCATAAATCAATCTGTACAAGAGGTCAGAAGCCAACCACAGCCAATTAAAACCTCTCAGCAATAATTCATCCAAGATCTGAGTAAGGATTTTTTTTAACAAGTCCTAGGAGGCTCTTGTTTATTCTAATCAGATCAGTAGAGGAAGAACTAAATTGGGTAGAACCTGCATTTTTCTCTTATCCCAGAATACAAACTCAGATGTTTTTATAGGGAAAGGAAGAGGAAAAGGAGAAAGATATGAGGAAAGAGTGGGCTGAAGAATGAGCACACTTTCTCCACATAAAATGGTGTTACTGAGACTCTCCCAACACCAGGCCTGCTTCAAACTGCTCTGTCCTGGGGAGCTTCGATTCCAACAGATTTGGGGTCCAATTCCTATCAGGGTTGTGGCCAAAAAATAAATGCAATGAAACTATTATTTAGTGAGTGTCTGTGACACGTCAGGCCCTGTAGAAGCTTGAAGTAAATCCTGCATGTTTTTTGCTTTTTAGGTGACTGTAGACTACAGAAGGATACCCAGTTGTGAGAAAGTGCTAGAAAAATTAGGAAGCTATACAGCACACACTATACGTGTATAAATGTGTAACTTACACACACATATTAATATACTACAACTAGAACTGTAATTATATTTTCACTATAGGCTTGTGTTGAAAGCCAAGTGAATTTGGACAAATTATTCAGCTTTCTGAGCTTCTGTGTTTCATCTGTAAGATGGGTAATAATTACAACAGTACCAATTCATTCGCATGTGGGAGATTAAGCATGATGTCTGCAAAGCATCGGCGTGCTCTCTGGCCCCCAGACCGGCCGCTCAGTGCTGGCTGTCGCCAAAAACACTGTGAGATTCTAAGCCCCACAGCAGTGATCCTTGGTTATCAGCTCATTGGTTTCAAGATTGTCCCTCCAGGCGCAATTCTAGCTGGATTCTTGATTGATCACCTGCAATGACACGTCCTCAAGGTTGGGACTGAGGAACTGCAGGCTCCCGGAGGGGAGCAGCCAACAGCCTCAGCTTTATCCTGGTGGCAGAACAGCCCACTGGGCAGCCTCTGCCTGGCTGGAGGGGCTCACTGTGACCCAATACGCTCCCTCCTGAGTAGCAAGACTGATTTAATCCTACTCTCAGCCTCAGGCACACAAGCAGGCCTTTCAAAATGCTTTATAGGGCTCCTGGGTGGCTCAGTCAGTTGGTCCGACTCTTGGTTTTGGCTTAGGTCGTGATCTCACGGTTCCTGAGTGTTTGTGAGTTCAAACCCTGCATAGGGCTCTGCGCCATCAGCTTGAGATTCTCTCTCCCTCTGTCTCTCTCTGCCCCTTCCCTGTTCGTGCTCTCTCTCTGTCTCTCAAAATAAACAAACTTAAAAAAAATTAAAAAGTAAAATAAAATGCTTTATTTCCTAATTATAAACATAAAAAATGCTCATCATAATAATTGGAACAGATTTGAAGTGTATAAAGGAACACAGTGAATAGCCTTGCTGTTTGTACCCTCTCTACTCCCCACTCCACTTACCCCCATCCTGAGGGTAACCAACAGCAATTGTTCTGTAAATATCCTCCCATGACCTGTGCATACTTAAAAAATACAATGCCCGTATTTTTTAAATACACATGCCATCTTATAGACATATGATAACTATTACTCTGCAAATTGCTTTCTTTTCTCCCAGAGCCCAAAGGATTACGGACATCTTTCCCAGCTGTTATTTAGAAACGCTAGACAAAACTGTGAGGTATTTACCCAAGTTCTGCAGGACATTCAACAAAGTAAACAGAAATATTAGCTTTGTCTTCCTGGTTACTATCTTTTAGATTTCATCCAAGGAGTTCCAAAGAGTTAGGTTTGGGGTGAGGAAGTATGTCACAGAAATCATAACTGTTTTATTTCTCCGTAAAACCAGAGTCGTTTAGCTTCCCTTTCCTGGGAAATTCTCTTTGCCTTCAGCTCCTTCTAGATTTTGAGACATGTCAAAAGAAAGCTGGCAGCAAAAGACGCTGTCTTCCTCACCAGAGGTCTCTCTGCAACAACCAACACCACATGGTCTTATCTGAGGGTGAGGAAAGGGTATGTGTACTTGGACAGACAAATTTTGTCCACTCTGTGGTTACCTTGTGCAGGGTTACCCTCAACCACAGCAGCCGGGAGTGTAAAGCCCATCAGAAAACACATCCCAATGAACGGGGTACACCTAAGTTGCTTGGTATTGGAACAGTTAGCATTTCAATTGAAACTGCTCAGAGTGAATCCAAGAGTAGAGTGAGAAGTCACTTTTCTCAGGGTGCATGGGTGGCTCAGTCGGTTGATTGTCAGACTCTTGATTTCGGCTCAGGTCATGATCTCACAGTTTTTGGGATGCTTGGGCTCAGAGCTGACAGCACGGAGCCTTCTTGGGATCCTCTCTTTCCCTCTTTCTCTCAGTCCCTCCCCCACTCACATTTACGTGTCCTGCATGTGCACTCCTCTCTCAAAATAAACTTAAAAAAAAAAAAAAGAAGTCACTTTTCTCATCAAGTTCTGTGCAATTCCTGAGAAAATGAACATGGAGCCAAATTCTGTCCCACACCCAGGACTCCAGAGAGGCAGGAGGTGAGTGGAAGTTCACAGTGGACGTGGCCAGCCTCACTGCCCTCTTGTTCTGTATTCATCACCAGCAGGGAAGACACATCCAGAGAGAGGAGGTGTTCTTGGGATGAGGTACTCAGGTATCTCTCTCAACTCTGCTGGGAAGACAAGAGACAAACACTCCCTCACACTCAACCCTGTGTTGGGGCAAGAGTATAAATAGACACTGCTGAGTGAATCAAAATATGAGCTAGGAAAAAATAATGTATCCTGAGAGAGAAAAGGTACTGTGATACCAAGTCTAAACTCCTAAATCCGGCCAGGCACTAACAAGGATAAGGAAGCTCCTTCCAGCTGGAAACAGAACAGCCCTCATAGAGTTATTTATCGCTCGCCCACCATGTTTATTATTGTTTGAGAGCCAGAGAAAGTGACTGTGTTTACAGCGGGTTAAAGGGATATCAGAACACTCCACACGGGATTCGTGAGGCTCCTTAGCCTGACAGAGATTAGAAGGCACGGAGTCACCCCTCCTAGACACACACACACACACACACACACACACACACACACACACACATTCTCTAATCACTCTCAGTGTGTGTTTATCCGTGGACTGTGAGCTTCTTGAAGATAGGAGTGATGCTTTATTCCCTGTACATCCTCTCCTAATCATCCTTTACAGGAAATGAGACTTATGAACCAGGAGCACAATAAATATTTGTGAAATGAACTCAGAGAACAGAATCTGTTCCAATTGTCAGTAAAAACAACTTAATCTTCAGCTAATACTGTTCAGAATCTAGTTTATGAGGAACTAGATTAGCCAGGGCAGGAGGAAGAGCCAAAGGAGATGCTGCTCTTGCCCCTCCCGGCGGGGTGAGGACAGCAGCATCAGCTTTCCCAAAATGGGTGACTCCACTCGTGAAAATAATTTTTTTCAACTTTCTCACTAAAATGTTTTGAACATGCCAGTCAGATCCCACCATTCCTCATTTTAGACATAAAGCTTAAAATATATTTTTTTAAGGAGTATATGTGGATCCCCTCACACAGTGCCTGGAATATGCCCCCAGATGCCTGTTTCCTTCTCATCTTCCCTGTCCTGTCGGCTTTAATTCACGGAAGTTGGAGTAACCTGATGCAGATTCTTTCTTGAAAGCACAGTTTGGCAAGAAAAAGGAAGACGAGGGCCAAGGGGATGTGTCAGTGACGAACTCAGGGAAAGGTGCTGTTTTGGTGAACACTACAGTTCGCTAGTAAAAAAAAAGTATGTGTGGGAATATCTGCAACATCAAGGCCACTGGATGCTTAACAGCCAGTTGAACACATGCGGGAAAAACCCAGCTGACAGGAATCTTACACAGACTCTGCTCAGAAAACACTTTCTATATTCTAGGCTGTTATTGCTGTAATGTATCTTGTGCTTCATCTCCCCACTTTAAAAAAGAAAATATGTTTACGGATTTTATGAAGAACGTCGTGTTTTCTTGTTTACTTTCTTTTGAACATGACCCAGAAAAAAAAATGACAGTGGAAGGTATCGTACAACTAAAAACAGAAGGAGGTGAAAACTTCCCGCAGTCCTCCAAACCCATCCTCTGAAACTTAAAGTATTTGGAAACTTAAATTCATTGTGACCTGTTATGGCATTTACTTAGAGGAAACATGCAGGTTTATAATATGAAAATAATTAAGTGTGTCCTTTTGTTTGAAAGTTCTTTAAATTCCCTTGAGACACAGGAAATGGAAAGAAGACACCAGATTCTATAGAAATAAAAAAACATATACATATAAAGATATGAAAATAACATTATGGGTACCTCTGCTTTCTAGTTAACTTAAACTCTGATATGCATATAACCCAGTTTTTGAGAAATCTTTCAAAAATTCCACATTTCTTAAACTTGTATGTAGTTCCTTATAAGTCGTGATTGAAAAGTTACAGAATTAAGTCAAAAAAGTCAAAGTGAAAATCTGAGGCTATTTTCCCTCTGATTTTGTTTGATTTTGTTAATTTTTTTCTAAATTGTTTTCTTTCCCAGCCATGTTTTTTCCAATGCCATAATTTAAGCCTCAAATACTAGTGTAACCATACTTCTAGTATATCATAATTTTTGCACATAAGGAAAATCATTTCTTCAATAAATTCTGATTGAATTGCCAATATTATACCAAAAACTGAGTTTAAAAAGACTAATAACATCTCTGAGTCTATATTTTCATATAGCCCTTCTTATTAAAAACATAGTAACATTGCAATATACCTTTTGTATGCCCTAAAAACTAAACAAACAAAACCAACCAGAATATAGAGGGAACTTACAAACACTAACAAATGAATAACATAACTACATTAGAAAGGGGAGATGAAAAGAATCGACCTAAGTAACTGTGGAAAACAGTTATCTTGACTAGATATTATCATGCTAAAAACAAAGAGAACCATCCATAAATGCTGTCTTCTATTTAGAAATGTATTTCTCATTACATGTTTACTAGAACAATTAATATTAAGTATATAAGTTGTAGATAATCACAGTCTGGTTTCTCACTGTCAAAAAGAAGTTACAAATAAGGAAAGGGGAAGGGTTAAAATGAACCCTGTGGATTAGAATCCAAGGTCTCAATATAAACTCGTATTATTATGTACATATACACATATATATACACATGAATATATGTATGTTCATATGTATACATATAAACACACAGATATAGACACATAGAAAGATACATACAGCTATATAGATGGTACTGACGGGTACATATGCACAGTTTATAGATATGTAATTTCCTAGCTCTGTCTGCTGAAACAGCCTAGAAGCAACGGTCCTCGGTCACAGTGTGCACAACCAGTGCCCAGATCTTGGTTTCTAAGCACCGTTCTCTAATGAAAGAAACCAGAGCCTCTTGGAGAAATGGCAAGGGCCAGGGCAAGGGTGGGGAAACTGTTAGGGTGAATCTGGAAAGTGTTGTGGAGCCAGAAAGGAGGGAAGTGCTATAAATAAGATGGGGGCGTGTCAAAAGAAAACAAGTCTACCTACGGATGCTCCTAATGAACAAGTTGGGACAATTTGAGCAACAAAATAATGAAACCATTGGATTTTGCCCATAGGATAAAATGAATATTCGTTAGTCCAGATTGATATAAGTATATAATTGAGTAGATAGATAAATAAATAGCTTAAAAGAGACAGCTCTTTCTTACAGTAGAATTCCAATGAGTAGGTGTAGAAAGAAGTAAGTAGAAAATCACCATTAGGTAAATATTATGGTAATTGTTGTTGTAAACAAGATCTACAGATGGATGCTAAAAAATATCAGTGGACAACATATTGAAGACTTGCAAAGTCTCAAAGTATCTCCCTCAAGATATTTATTAACTACAAGGGGAACAACAGTAACTTTATAGTGCATAAACCTTGCAGACACCACCTTAACCAATTGACCAAAGTTAAAACCACCAATAATAAAACATATTGGCATCATAAACCCTTTGATTTGAGGACACAACATCATTTCTGTTGTGTTGTCAAAAGTTTATAACTTTACTTCAATTGTGAGAAAACCTCCAAAATCCAAATTGAGGGACATTCTACAAGGTGAGGAGTACTCTTCAAAATTGTCAAGAGACATGAAAAGCCTATGAAACTGTTACAGATAAAAGAAGACAGAATTGGGACGCCTGGGTGGCTCATTCGGTTAGGCATCTGACTTCGGCTCAGGTCTGATCTCACCATTTATGGGTTCGAGCCTTGCATTGGGCTCTGTGCTGACAGCTAGCTCAGAGCCTGGAGCCTGCTTCGGATTCTGTGTCTCCCTCTCTCTCTGACCCTCCCCTGCTCTCTCTCTCTCTCTCTCTCAGAAATTAAAAAAAAAAAAAAAGGAGACAGAATTGACAGGTAGATGTAATGGGGAAGCTGCATAAGATCCTGGGACAGGAAAAGAACATTAGTGGAGAAAGTGGTGAAATTCAAACTGTATCAGTGTTAATTTCCTGGGTTTGATAATTATGCTAGGGTTGTGTAAGATGTTAACACTCAGGGAAGCAGGGTGAGGAGTATCCAGGAACCCTCTGCACTATTTTTGCCACTTGTTTTTATAAGTTTAAAATTAGCTCAAAATAACAGTTAAAAAAAGATTTAAAAATATTGTAGCCCTCAAAGAGAATTAATAGGAAAAAATAGTAGAGGAAGTTGAAGGCTAGGACACCCCACCTATATAGTAGTGCAAGGAATTTTAAAATTATGTATATATTCTGACTTCTCCCTACTCTGCTTTCCCATAGCACTTCCCACCTTCTAACATCTTATATAATTTACACACTTAGTATAGTTAGTGTGTATGGCATGTTCCCCTGGAGGAGATAGGAGGGAGGGTTTTGTTATGGGCAAAAATTTGCAAAAGAGTAAATGCAAGACAGCATATATTAAGTACATGCTACAAACTCAGATGTCTTCAGGGGTTGGCCAGGTAACTTAAGTATTGAAAGAGGTGTCTGTTTTGTTCACTATGTATAATGTTGTGTGGCCCAAATAGGGTCTGGTACGCTTAATCAATGTTTTCTAGAAGAATAATATAAGATTTTTAAATTAATTGGGTACCAATTATTCATCTGGAATTTAAGTAGTGTTTTGATTATATAACAACTATGACTATCTTGACTTAATACAACATGAAAGAAGGAATAAACTAAATTTACTGGTCAATGCAAAGATATGCTACATAATACTTTTATCTGCTCCATACTAAGCATTTTACTTTCTTTTTGACTCAAAAAACTAAATTTGTTAGAGAGAAAAAGTATTTCTTAAAAATGCTGTACTAAAATGGAGTAATAGTGTTACGTATTGCTGGGTGCAATATTAATTGCTACCTAATTTCTAGATTTCCAAAAAGAAATTAGTCACTCTGTATCAAGATTCTAAAAAATAAATGTGCTTAGGTTTTCACAAAGCTATTCCTTTTCTGGAATCCATCTTCCAAATTGGACTGTGTAGATATAGTCATCACAGAGTTAGTTATGAATTAAGAGATAGTTAAGAAATGAAAAATTGACCAAAAAAGTAAATCAATAATGCAAAAATGAGTAAGTACTTAACAATATATTCAAATTATGGATTATTTTTGCAGGCATTAAAATACATGTTTATGAATTGCTTTTAGTACCATGGGAAAGTCTTTATACTAGAATGTTAAATGAAAAAGAAGAGGATCGGG
The DNA here is from genome assembly GCF_008692635.1 of Crocuta crocuta. NCBI lineage: Eukaryota > Metazoa > Chordata > Mammalia > Carnivora > Hyaenidae > Crocuta > Crocuta crocuta. The sequence goes on along the minus strand of NW_027531873.1, from coordinate 2,121,049 downwards.
GCGCCTGGGTGGCTTAGTCGGTTAAGCGTCCGACTTTCTCTTAGGTCATGATCTCGCGGTTAGTGGGTTCGAGCCCCGTGTCAGGCTCTGTGCTGACTGCCAGCTCAGAGCCTGGAGCCTGTTTCAGTCTGTGACTCCCTCTCTCTCTGACCCTCCCCTGCTCACGCTGTCTCTCTCTTTCTCTCCTAGAAATAAATAAAACATTAAAAAAAATTTTTTAAAGAAAAAAAGAAAAAGAAGAGGACACAAAATTGTACGGGCAGTATTATCACAATAATATACAATACAATTTTAAAAAGTGGAAATCTAGACATGTGTAAACACTTTGGAATTTCTACTCCTCTCCCCACTGCTTCTCTGTACATTACTTTTCATTAACATATTAAAATCAGAGATGTTAATGATAAAATTTTAAAATATTTGATTGATTAATCTTAAAAATACGGTGAAATAAGGGAAAAGTCAAATGCCAAGATTAAATTTATTTAAAAACTTACAATATTACCAGAATAATTTCTAAATGTACCCATGATCTAAATGTAAAAAATAAAACCAGAGAATTACTAAAAGGAAATGTAATACCGCCCTGAATGCTCCCAATCTCATCTGATCTAAAAGGAAATGTGGACAAATTCCTTCATAATCTGCAGTGGGAAAAGCCTTTCTAACTATGACTCAAATCCTAGAAGCAATAAAAGGAGAAAAAACATCAATTTGAATGCACAAAAACTTTGTACAGAGAAACTAAAACACCAAGTAAACAGCAATAACAACAAAGACAAATGGTGAGGGTATTTGCAATTCTTAATATAAAGGGCTAATTTCCCTATTGTGTAAAAGACTTAAAATTGAGAAGAAAAACAGCAAACCCTGATAGAAAAACTGGCATAAAGCATGACCACGGAGTTTGTAGAAAAAAAGACAAATGACTGTTAAACATATGATAAGATGCTCAACTTATTTAATAATAAGTGGACTGCAAATTAAAACCACACTGTGATACTATTTCTTGCCTATTAGCTGGCAGAAACCCACAAGCTTGATAACACTGTGAGGCTGTGGGGGAACAGGTCTCTTAAACATTACAGGTAGGATATAAGGGTACATTCTTATGGAGGAGAATTTGGCCATAACTTTCAAAATTACAGGGGCATTTACCCTTTGACCCAGCAATCTTACTCTATGAGAGTGCCCTTCTATTTTACTTTTTATTCTCCTTGCTCCCTAACCATGTGTGCAGTTTATGGCTAATGTGCTCTTAAAACAAGACTGAGTCTTACTCTTACCACTTTCTACAAAAAGATCTTTCTGGGAAAGATCAGATGGGTCTGTTTGGAAGTCAGGGCTGTTTTTTCCATCACCAAGGGGATTGCTGCGGAACGCCGCCCCCAAAGTTCATTATCTCAGCATTTAATGTTTTGTTTTTGTTTTTTCAAAATACAGAAAAGTAATTAGAAGACATGATGGGCAATAACCTCTGTGCCAAATTACCTTGTTTTAATTTGATGATGCTTTTGAATTGTTCAAGCTCAAATAATTAATTTAAAAACTGCCAGTCTCTTGATAGGATTTTTTTTGGAATGTGCATGCCAAGTATTATAAAGAATGTTTTTCACGGTAAAATCTTAACCCCCTAAGACACACAATGACCATCAGACCACTGATCTGCTTCAAATATTTGAAAGATAATAAGCCACAAGCTCACAGGAGGAAATTATTGCTTGGCCAGCCTCTAGCAGTCTAGCTCTGACTATTTCTTTAGTGACATTTATAAAACCCCATTGCTTTAATCAGATCATAAGAAGACTGAATCAGGTTTCAGATTCACTCAGGGTTGATAATTGAGCTCATTCCTGAAAGGCCTGAAGAGCACAAAAGCACTGAAGTGAAACCATGGAAATTAGCGATTTGAATAGGAGAATCGTGAACTTTGGTAAAGAAAACATTCCCCATCGGGGCTCTCACGGAACACGCTTTGCCAAACTCTAATAAGATTAATGAAGGTAAAATTAAGGAAAACACTGTGAATCTTGTTTTCTATGGAAGGAAAGAAGAGAAAGGGAGAAAAATCAACCTCATTTATACCCTTAACTATGTAATTATGAGCCCACGTGGAGGGTCCAGCGGCACGTTGCTTCTTGCTGAGGGAATGCAGTGTCTAGTTCCTTCTCGAGTTGCGGGGTTTGCCTTTGGAATAGTGGGCTTCTCCAAAAGAAACTGGACCAAAATTCTGGGCCATCTTTTGTAACTGTTTGTTCTCCACAAGGGCAGGGCGACTTCCTAAGTGTGTAAGCTGGCTGGAGATCTGAGCAAGTTTAGAAAAGAGAGCCAGGCCTGCCCTTGAACTTCACGGCCGCTGCACGCAGCAGCACACACCCCCTCCACACTGGGCTTGGGGCCCTGACATGCAGCCCCAATGAGCCTCTTTTCCACTCATTCACATCCTCTGACCACACTGGCCTTGGGGGAAGTCTGCAAACCTGGTGGGCACACCCTGCCTTAGGAACGGTCTTCCTTCATGGCTCTCCCATGGCTTCCTCCCTGTCCCGCTCCTTGCTCAAATGCATTCAGTGAGGCTTTCCCTCAAGCCTCCACTTCCCCCAACCTCCCTACCCAGCTCCATGTTTCCTCTTTGCCATGGTTATGGTCTTCTAACTTAGTATACAATTAACTTATTTATTGTGCTTATTAGATGACTCCCCTGGTACAACATAAACTCCCTGAGGGCAGGCTTTTGTGTTTTCTGTTGTGCTGTCACTGATATAAGAGCAGGCCTGGTGCACAGTAGGCCGTTAATAATTTTTGGATGAATAAATGAATGAATTATCCTGCACTTGCTTTATCATGACCCTAAACTTATTTACTGCAATTGTGTATGTAATTACATTTTCCTTCATGGATTTAAAACTCCATGCAAGCAGGGATGATATTTATTTCACCCAGTAAATACTTCTAATTCCTGACATAATGCTAGGTACACAAATAGGCCTTCCATAATCACTTACTGAATGAAATAATTAAACCATTCTGATGATCTTTCTGAGGATACTGAAATGGGAACAAAGAGCCACAGACTCTAAGTAACTTTGGGAAAATCTTTGGACTTGCTGGACTGAGCTTCTCCATATAAAGAGTGATGGGATTGGGCCAGACGTCTAGTCTTTGGATTCCACGGACCTATGCCTTCATTCCTCTCTTCTTATCCAGTGTATTTATTTACTTTTTACTTGAGTTTAGTTGACACACAATGTTACATTAGTTTCAGGGGTACAACGTAGTGATTTGACAAGTTTATACATAATGCTATGTCCACCCCAAGTGTAGCTACCTTCTGTCCCATTACATCACTTTTACAACATCATTGACTACATTCCTTATGCTGTGCCTTTTATTCCCATGACTTATTCCATAACTGGAGGCCTGTGTCTCTCATACCAATTCACCCATTTCTTCTTATTCACTTTTAAAAGTCCAATCAAGTATGGTTACTAAGATGCATGCTCTTGAAAATTGTTTGCTGTGATAGTTAGGGTTCTCAATAGACATTTTACACAGTCCCAGGCGGGTGAGACATGTAAATGGGATGGACGAAATGGACTCATCTTTTGATACTGGTGAAGCTGCCCAAAGTCTGAGTTTTTCTAAGGATGAATAAATTGATTTCAGATAAGGAAATCATAAGGATTTTTATTTTTTAAGAATTATTTTAGCGACATCTGTATGACTCACTCAGTTAAGCATCTGACTAGGCTTCAGGTCATAATCTCATGGTTCATTAGTTTGAACCCCACACAGGGCTCTCTGCTGCTTGCGCAGAGCCTACCTTGGATCCCCTGTCTCCCTCACTCTCTGCCCCTTCCCTGCTCTCATGGATGTGTTCCCTCTCTCTCACTCTCAAAAAATACATGTTTTTTTAAAACCACAGAATTATTTTATTATTTTTTCTAAATATTTTTAAGTTTATTTATTTTTTTAGTAATTTATTTATTTTTTTTTAGTAGTTTCCACACCCAATGTNTTTCTACACTCAATGTGGGACTTGAACTGATGACCCCAAGATCAAGAGTCACATGCTCCTCTGAGGCAGCCAGGCACTCCCATAAGGATTTTTAAAAACAGTACTGCTTATAATAGTCAATCCCATTGTTAGATCATTTTGTTCTAGTTTGAGACTCAGAAATCTTAGACAAATTACTTCAGAAAATGATGAGACCCACAGAAGTGATAAAAATTGTAGAATTGAGTGCCTTTTATGGAGTCAGTGAGAATTGAATGAGGGCTTTTGACAGAGCCTTTTCAAAAGTTATCCCTTTGTTCTAAAGTCTAAGTCACTGCCTTGGTTTCTAGTGTTGGATGCCCTTGTGAGCTACCAACACCTCTTGAAAGCACGAGCTGAACTATTATCAGTTTTCATGGCAAGTGTAAGAAATGGCATAATTAATAAAGCATGTAACAAGATGCCTTCATATATTTCTATCCCTAGTCTATATTTTAATGTTCTCACAGCTTAAAAAACTCATTACAAATATTTGGCTTTGATTATTCTGCACTTCCAAACCTACCAGCTTTTTTTTTTTTTTTTTTTTTTTTTTTTTGGGTTTG
>NW_027531873.1:2096889-2116331 GCF_008692635.1 Crocuta crocuta | reverse complement strand
AAATGCCCATGCTTTTATTGATTCTATGTTCTCAATAGTAAGGAGGCATTAAAATATTCTGAAGCTGGCTGCACCTTGTTTTCTATGTTTAAATTCATTCTAATACAGAAAAGGCTAGGTTTGAATGGTCCTTGCTTGAGAGTGACCAGTGTACCCTGGCTCCTCCAAGTCATCAAGTCTGTCCCATGATTTGCCACCAAGTATGAGCAGCTTCCTCAGGATATGGGCATGTTTCCTCAAACAGGGTGGCCCCTCATAAATTGAATCCACCCCAGTGAGGTCTTCAGTCCAGACTCAGCCACACTGGAAACTGATGGGAACCAATGTTCGAGGGTTGAGGAGATGACATTTGAAGACTCAAAGCAAAGGAATTCTCTGGAGAGGGAATAACATGTGCAAAGTTCCTGAGGTACAAACATGCTTTACATGTACAAAAAATAGAAAAATACCGGTGAGACTGGTGTAGGGTAACTGAGCAGTCACATGGAACAAACCAATCTAAATAAGTTTTTTTTTAATGTTTTATTTATTTTTGGGAGAGAGAAAGACAGCATGAGCAGGGGAGGGGCAGAGAGAGAGGGAGACACAGAATCTGAAACAGGCTCCAGGCTCTGAGCTGTCAGCACAGAGCCCGATGCAGGGCTCGAACCCACGAACTGTGAGATCATGACCTGAGCTGAAGTCGGACGCTTAACCGACTGAGCCACCCAGGCGCCCCCAATCTAAATAAGTTTTATTCTTAATTCCCAAGTCCCTCCTTCACAGTTTGGTCTAAAAGGCAGCCCTGGCAAGGCTCATAGGACTGAAATTTTGGCCTCAGGTTGGGGATCCCCAAGACAGAGATTGGATCAAAATCCTATTTCTGGACTTCTTAGACTGACTAATCTTTAACTGGTGATTGTTTACATCAAGTTTCTCTACCTCTGATCTAACTATTTTTATTCTAACCCCTACTTTTCTCTTTTCCACCCTTGACCACCTCAGCTTCCAACACAGCTGCAATGTCCGCAGTCCAGGATCACCTGAGCCCGTTCACACCTCTCTTCCTGACCTGTCAGCGCTTCTCGACTTATAACCAACAAGTCATCTTCCTGATTGTTGCCTCTCCCTTCCCTGATATCTGTTTGTTTTCACCCTTTGTCTAGCTTCTACTTCTGCCTTCTCTGGTCTCTAGTTCACACCTCTAGCAGCCCGATATCAATACTCTGTTTGGTCCATACTACTTCTTGCTACTCTACAATTTGATGGAGGCCTTGTGCCTGGAGCTCACTCTCCCACTTCTAGGACCAGCCAGATGGCAACATTCAAAGAACCAATGTTGGAGCATCTGGGTGGTTTAGTCTGTTGAACATCTGACTTTGGCTAAAGTCATGATGTTATGTCTCATGAGTTTGAGCCCTGCATTGGGCTCTGTGCTAGCTGACAGCTGAGAGCCTGGAGCCTCCTTCGGATTCTGTGTCTTCCTCTCTCTCTGCTCCTCCCCAACTCATTCTCACTCTCTTTCTCAAAATAAATAACCATTTAAAAAATTAAAGAACCAATGTTGGCTTATAACCACTGCTGGCATCGCAATATGGAGTTTGGGCTGCAACCTCTCAGAAAGAGCCTACACAGAATTTGCTGGCAAATACTCACCACCTCAACGGCAAAAGTTTCTGTAGTTCAATCAATTTCTTCTCTGAACTCCTTATTTTCAGATCACACAACTTGATATTTTGTGATAGTTCTGCATTATTTTCTGTTTTGTGAATACTTAAATATTGCATCCCAACAAAATGTACAATTCTTGAAAAGCAATAACCATGTCTTATATTTCATCTGAAAATTTTGTAAGCCTTAGTAGTGAGTGACTAATAAATACTGGCTGATTGACATTTCATTGTCTTAATTAGGCTAGGAGTTTTGGGCACTGGAACAGAGGTGATGGAAAGTGTAGTCCTTCCTGGTAGATCTATGTTATTGGAGCTAAATGCTACCTCTCAATTGTGGCTAAAGTTAGAGGCTGGGAGGCTGCACAATACAGCACTCCCACAACCCCGGAAGGTCCACAGTTTCACAATTCAGGACAGAAGGGCAGCCCTTCCTGCCTCATGTGATAATTAGATTGTTCACTCATTTGTTAATTCAGTGAATATTATTATTTTTAGAGCTATGCTCATGTACTACATGTGACTTATGCTATGTACAATGTGCTAAGAATCATGGAGGCCCCATAAAAATTCTGAACCATGAAGTCCGAGGTGTAATTCAGCCTGAATTACAATCAGATAGAATCTTGGCTTTTCCTTACAAAGGAACATTGGGGGCAGAAATCTGCAAACAATGGGCATTACACGTCAGTATCTGGGCTGCGGGCTGGACTCCTGTCTCTGCTGGAACGTGCAGTCTGGGTGTAAAGCAAAACCATGGATCAAGACCTTTTGAATCTGGACCTCCACACTTCAGAGCTTCCCTCTTCTTTTTGTAGCAGAATGTTGGGTGCGTTCACCACAGATATTCTGATATGAGCAAAAAAGAAAGATTTGTAACTGCTTCTTGTGCACAGACCTTCTCCTAAAATGGACTTGTAAATTTTATCATTGATCACAACTGTAATGGAAAAAAAAAAGACTTAAAAATCTGTTTCACTAGACCATGCCTACTGATGCTGTTATGCTTAGTATCTGTGCTAAACAGAGGTTTCATTCATTCATTCATTCATTCATTAATGCATTCATTGGATTGTTAATTCTTTCCTTCACATATTCATCTATTTAACAGATGTTTACTCAGTGCACACCATTGAGTAAACTATAGGTGTTTACTCAATGAACTATAGGTGATATAAAGATGAATAAGGTACTACCTCTCTGGCCTTAAAGCACTCAGAGAAAAAAAGAAGAGATAAAACATACACTTAAAAAAAAACTGTGGATAAAAAATGTAATAAATCACCCAAGAGAATTAAAGTGCTAGAGGAACAGAGCTCTGGCTTGGCAAAAGGCTTCATAGAGGCAGTAGCTGGGGCCTAGGAGAAAGGTAGGAGACAAGTATGTGGAAATGGGAATGAGATTGAGGATGGGGAATTATCACCACCAACGCAATTAAGCTAGAGAATATTTATATCACCCCACGAAGTTCCTTTGCACCTCCCGTAGTACCACTTCCCAGTGCACCTTCACAGAACCAGTGATTTNAAATGCCCATGCTTTTATTGATTCTATGTTCTCAATAGTAAGGAGGCATTAAAATATTCTGAAGCTGGCTGCACCTTGTTTTCTATGTTTAAATTCATTCTAATACAGAAAAGGCTAGGTTTGAATGGTCCTTGCTTGAGAGTGACCAGTGTACCCTGGCTCCTCCAAGTCATCAAGTCTGTCCCATGATTTGCCACCAAGTATGAGCAGCTTCCTCAGGATATGGGCATGTTTCCTCAAACAGGGTGGCCCCTCATAAATTGAATCCACCCCAGTGAGGTCTTCAGTCCAGACTCAGCCACACTGGAAACTGATGGGAACCAATGTTCGAGGGTTGAGGAGATGACATTTGAAGACTCAAAGCAAAGGAATTCTCTGGAGAGGGAATAACATGTGCAAAGTTCCTGAGGTACAAACATGCTTTACATGTACAAAAAATAGAAAAATACCGGTGAGACTGGTGTAGGGTAACTGAGCAGTCACATGGAACAAACCAATCTAAATAAGTTTTTTTTTAATGTTTTATTTATTTTTGGGAGAGAGAAAGACAGCATGAGCAGGGGAGGGGCAGAGAGAGAGGGAGACACAGAATCTGAAACAGGCTCCAGGCTCTGAGCTGTCAGCACAGAGCCCGATGCAGGGCTCGAACCCACGAACTGTGAGATCATGACCTGAGCTGAAGTCGGACGCTTAACCGACTGAGCCACCCAGGCGCCCCCAATCTAAATAAGTTTTATTCTTAATTCCCAAGTCCCTCCTTCACAGTTTGGTCTAAAAGGCAGCCCTGGCAAGGCTCATAGGACTGAAATTTTGGCCTCAGGTTGGGGATCCCCAAGACAGAGATTGGATCAAAATCCTATTTCTGGACTTCTTAGACTGACTAATCTTTAACTGGTGATTGTTTACATCAAGTTTCTCTACCTCTGATCTAACTATTTTTATTCTAACCCCTACTTTTCTCTTTTCCACCCTTGACCACCTCAGCTTCCAACACAGCTGCAATGTCCGCAGTCCAGGATCACCTGAGCCCGTTCACACCTCTCTTCCTGACCTGTCAGCGCTTCTCGACTTATAACCAACAAGTCATCTTCCTGATTGTTGCCTCTCCCTTCCCTGATATCTGTTTGTTTTCACCCTTTGTCTAGCTTCTACTTCTGCCTTCTCTGGTCTCTAGTTCACACCTCTAGCAGCCCGATATCAATACTCTGTTTGGTCCATACTACTTCTTGCTACTCTACAATTTGATGGAGGCCTTGTGCCTGGAGCTCACTCTCCCACTTCTAGGACCAGCCAGATGGCAACATTCAAAGAACCAATGTTGGAGCACCTGGGTGGTTTAGTCTGTTGAACATCTGACTTTGGCTAAAGTCATGATGTTATGTCTCATGAGTTTGAGCCCTGCATTGGGCTCTGTGCTAGCTGACAGCTCAGAGCCTGGAGCCTCCTTCGGATTCTGTGTCTTCCTCTCTCTCTGCTCCTCCCCGACTCATTCTCACTCTCTTTCTCAAAATAAATAACCATTTAAAAAATTAAAGAACCAATGTTGGCTTATAACCACTGCTGGCATCGCAATATGGAGTTCGGGCTGCAACCTCTCAGAAAGAGCCTACACAGAATTTGCTGGCAAATACTCACCACCTCAACGGCAAAAGTTTCTGTAGTTCAATCAATTTCTTCTCTGAACTCCTTATTTTCAGATCACACAACTTGATATTTTGTGATAGTTCTGCATTATTTTCTGTTTTGTGAATACTTAAATATTGCATCCCAACAAAATGTACAATTCTTGAAAAGCAATAACCATGTCTTATATTTCATCTGAAAATTTTGTAAGCCTTAGTAGTGAGTGACTAATAAATACTGGCTGATTGACATTTCGTTGTCTTAATTAGGCTAGGAGTTTTGGGCACTGGAACAGAGGTGATGGAAAGTGTAGTCCTTCCTGGTAGATCTATGTTATTGGAGCTAAATGCTACCTCTCAATTGTGGCTAAAGTTAGAGGCTGGGAGGCTGCACAATACAGCACTCCCACAACCCCGGAAGGTCCACAGTTTCACAATTCAGGACAGAAGGGCAGCCCTTCCTGCCTCATGTGATAATTAGATTGTTCACTCATTTGTTAATTCAGTGAATATTATTATTTTTAGAGCTATGCTCATGTACTACATGTGACTTATGCTATGTACAATGTGCTAAGAATCATGGAGGCCCCATAAAAATTCTGAACCATGAAGTCCGAGGTGTAATTCAGCCTGAATTACAATCAGATAGAATCTTGGCTTTTCCTTACAAAGGAACATTGGGGGCAGAAATCTGCAAACAATGGGCATTACACGTCAGTATCTGGGCTGCGGGCTGGACTCCTGTCTCTGCTGGAACGTGCAGTCTGGGTGTAAAGCAAAACCATGGATCAAGACCTTTTGAATCTGGACCTCCACACTTCAGAGCTTCCCTCTTCTTTTTGTAGCAGAATGTTGGGTGCGTTCACCACAGATATTCTGATATGAGCAAAAAAGAAAGATTTGTAACTGCTTCTTGTGCACAGACCTTCTCCTAAAATGGACTTGTAAATTTTATCATTGATCACAACTGTAATGGAAAAAAAAAAAGACTTAAAAATCTGTTTCACTAGACCATGCCTACTGATGCTGTTATGCTTAGTATCTGTGCGGAACAGAGGTTTCATTCATTCATTCATTCATTCATTAATGCATTCATTGGATTGTTAATTCTTTCCTTCACATATTCATCTATTTAACAGATGTTTACTCAGTGCACACCATTGAGTAAACTATAGGTGTTTACTCAATGAACTATAGGTGATATAAAGATGAATAAGGTACTACCTCTCTGGCCTTAAAGCACTCAGAGAAAAAAAGAAGAGATAAAACATACACTTAAAAAAAAACTGTGGATAAAAAATGTAATAAATCACCCAAGAGAATTAAAGTGCTAGAGGAACAGAGCTCTGGCTTGGCAAAAGGCTTCATAGAGGCAGTAGCTGGGGCCTAGGAGAAAGGTAGGAAACAAGTATGTGGAAATGGGAATGAGATTGAGGATGGGGAATTATCACCACCAACGCAATTAAGCTAGAGAATATTTATATCACCCCACGAAGTTCCTTTGCACCTCCCGTAGTACCACTTCCCAGTGCACCTTCACAGAACCAGTGATTTGCTTTCTCTTGCTATGAGTAAGTTTTGCCGGTTCTAGAGCTTTATCAGATGGAATTATACAGTATACAGTCTTCTGGATCTGGCTTTTTCCACCCACCATAATGTTTTGAGGTGCTTTCATGTAGGTGTTCATTTCAGTAGTTTGTTCTTTTTAATTGTGGAGTTATATTCTATTGTATGGATATGTCACAATTTCTTTATCTATTTACCGGTTCTCCAGTTTTAAAAGACTATGGGGGATCCTGGCTGGCTCAGTTGGTTATGTATCCAACTCTTGACTTAGGCTCAGGTCATGATCTCATGATTTGTGGGTTTGAGCCCCGCAACAGGCTTTGCACTGATAGTGTGCCGCCTGCTTAGGATTCTCTTCCTCTCTCTCTTTCTCTCTCTCTCCCTCCCTCCCTCCCTCTCTCTGCCCGCCCCCACTCACTTGTGACCACACTCTAACAAAATAAACTTTATAAATAAATAAATAAAATAAGATTATGGGAGCACCTGGGTGGCTCAGTTGTTAAGAGTTCAACTCTTGATTTTGGCTCAGATTATGATCCTACAGTTTGTGGGATGGAGTCCCATGTCAAGCTCTGCAGTGACAGCACGGAGCCTGCTTGAGTTTCTCTCTCTCTCTACCTCTCTCTCTGCCCCTTCCTTGCTGTCTCTCTCTTTCTATAAATAAATAAATAAATACATACATAAATACATAAATAAATAAATATTTTTTAAAAAGATTATGCACAAAGCTGCTGTGAACATTCATGTACAAGTCTTTGTATGGACATATGCTTTGATTTGCCTTGGATAATACCTAGTAGCAGAATTCCTGGATTATGTAAAAAGTGAATGTTTGTTTATAAGCAACTGCCAGACTGGCTTCCAAAGTAGCTGTACCACTTTACACTCCCACCAGCAGTGTATGAGAGCTCCAATTACTCCACATTCACTCACACTTGGTGCTACATTCTAATTTTAGCCATTTTAATAGGTGTGTAGTGCAATCTCACTGTGGTTTTAATTTGCTTTTCCCTGATGACTAAAGGTGTTAAGTATTTTTTTTTCATATGCTTGTAAGCCTGTATATTTGCTTTAGTGAAGTGTCTGTTCCTTCTCCCTATTTTTAATTGGGTTTTTGTCTTATTATTGAGTTGTAAGTGCTCATTATATATTGTAGGTAGAAGTCCCTTATCAATTTTATGTATTGTAAATATTGCCTCCTACTCGGTGGTTTACTTTTCCTTAATGTGATGGTACTTTAGAAGAGCAGAAGTTTTACATTTTGATGAAATTCGATTTATCAATTTCTTCATTTGTGGTTTGTATTTTTTGTGTCCGAAGAAATCTTTGCTTTCCCAAAGTCACAAAGAGTTTCTTGTATGTTTTCTTCTAGAAGATTGTTTAACTTTCACATTTCAGCATATGATCCATTTTCATTATGATTATGATCAATTTGTGTACAGGGTTTGAGGTAAGGGACAAGGTTTATTTTTTTCCATATTAATATCCAGTGGAAACACTTCCACTTACTGGAGGAAAGAAAATTCTTTCACTATTGGATTACTTTGACACCTTTGTTAAAATCTCCTGCTACTTTCTGGGGAGACCAGGATAAGATATCTCAAATTAAAATAGCCAAATTAGGGGCACCTAGGTGACCCAGTTGGTTGGGCTTCCAGACTTCGGCTCAGGTCAAATGACCTTGCAGTTTGTGGATTTGAGACCCATGTCAGGCTCTGTGCTGACAGCTCAGAGCCTGGAGCCTGCTTTGGATTCTGTGTCTCCCTCTCTCCCTGCCCCTCCCCACTCACACTCTGTCTCTCTCTCAAAAATGAATAAATGTTAAAATTTTTTTAAATAGTCAAATTAATATATAAAAAGGAGAAATCACACTTGAGTGAGTGATACCTAAATATAACTTCAGAAGCTGCATGTGTTGTCCTCTTAACAAAAAACTACTAATCTAATACTTCTTCAGAATATTTATGTCTTCTGAGTTTCATTAGTCAGTGATATCACTGTGGATCCTGTAACAGATGATAGATGTATGCAAATATTATGTGCGAGCTCATCAACTTTCTTGAAACTTAGAAATTCAGTATTTAATTTTTATAAAACAAACCTACCTACCTAATTTCCTTCCTTCCTCCCTCCCTTCCTCCCTCCCTTCCTCTCTTCCTCTCTTCCTCTCTTCCTCCCTTCCTCCCTTCCTCCCTTTCCTCTCCTCTCCCCTCTTCATTGCTGCTGTAGTGAATACTGGTGTGCTGCCTAGATTCCCTCTGCAGAACTGTGGCAAGATTCTCCCAGCTGATATGAAGACCGGCTGTTGACAGCTCACAGTTAATTCCATATCCAGGAATTGCCCTTGCTGAAATATGCTGCTTTATTCAATGTCATGTTCTTTCCCTGGGGGTGGGCAGGTGAATTTCCCACCCCATAAAATTGGTAAATGGCAGGGGGATTGGGGGGGTGTGAAATATAAAGACTTGGCCCACTTGCCTCATTTCAGGACACCCCCTGAGAGATCACCCAGTTCCAGAACTCCCATGGGATCAGTTGAGGCTTCTGCTGCACCTGCAACACAATTCAGTTTTCCTATTGCCCAGTCCTGCGTCTCTCGCTCCCTCACAGGTGTTTGCAGTAAACCCCCTGGAGGCAAACGTCCATTTCAGAGTCTATTCCTCAAAAATCCAGCCTAAGACAGCTGCCAAAAGGGTGTTTTTTTGCAACATTTTAAAAAAGCATTACTAAACAATGAAATAAATGCTATTTTCATCATGCAATAAATAATAAAACCTCTGTACTGAGAGTATTCAGTCTATTTTCTAGTCATTTTTTGGTAGGACTGCTGAGCCTGTATTTCTTGCACATGTTTCATGTACACTTAACCCCAAATCTCCCCATTTCTGTCTGGCCCAGCCCACTGATGGTCTGGCAGATGTACCAAAAGGCCAGCAGGAGCAACATCACTGACTGTTTCTCCCACCATTGCTGGAGATAGAAGGAACTAGCTGTCATTACTGATCCTATCTGAGGAGCACTTTGGTTATCAACAAGCATTCTGCACACTTTCCTTGAAAGGAAGGTGGCAATAGCTTTGCACCTTGAAATGGTCCAATAGAAAGAGGAGGGTTAGTCTCCAGGTGGAACCACATGCTAAAGTGAGAATTCCATCCATTACACATACATTTCACAAACAGTAGAGATCATGACAGAATATGGATGTCCAGAGTGGAGGTCAAAACCATCCCAGCTTTTCATTTTACTATTAATAAAACTATCCCATCAAAAAATGAAATACCTGGTGCAAATGCTAGATGGGAATTGGGAAAACAGGCATGAACTCAGAGTGTCCTGGGTAAACCAACATACATGCTCATCCTAATTTATAGGCAACAGAATGCTGCTGAAGCTGTGTGCTCAAGAATATTATTTCATATCCTACAACCTTGAATGGATGCAGGACTGCCCTTTGGCAATACCAATATAACCAAAAAAGTTCAGAAGAAAACTAAAATTCTCTACTCTGTAATATACCCTTGGGAGATGTCCCAGATGTTAGTGATAACCCAATAACATGGTCTTGATAAATATTCTGTGGGTAGAGATTTCTATCGATACAGGATGTAAGATAACCGAGGGCTTAATGACAAATATCAACAAATGCAAACTGCCAAGACTGAAGACCCAATTTCCAGAGTTTCTACGATTTGTACATGTGAAAATTTCTTCCTGTGCAGGTTGAGGGTGATGGCACCCATGGCCAGTGTGAGAAGAATCAGAAGGTTAGAGATATAAAACTGCAATTTTAGACAAGGTTTAAATGTGCCTGGTTGAATTCTATTTAGGTGAGAAAAAAAGTAAATATTTCAAAGGGCCAAAATAAAAAATCAAGTAGAGTTTGCCTTATCAACACAAGTTCTGGGCCTCTACACTAGGATTTGAATTGATTATTCAAAATTAGAGGCCTCTGTAGCAACTGTAGAAATACCTAACTTCTACTTTTGAAAGATTGGAGTATAGAGTCATTTTCCAGTTAAATTTAATTTAGAAAGATGTCAGCTAAATCTTTTAACTTAATATCAGATACAGATCTCTATACTTATGTAAGAATGTTATATACTTTTAATCTTTATAGTAACCCCATGGTATTGTGGAAATCAAATTAATTAATACATGCAAAACATTTAGAACAGTGCCTCACATCTGGTAAAGACTTAACAAATGTAAGATGCTGGTATTAATCTTCTTTGGGGGAGAATTAGAAACAAGAGAAATTTCAGAAGTAGAGAGTTTACTGAATAATTTTCAAGCAACTTTTAAGACATCTGTTTAGGATTTTCCCATTCATTATTCATTTATTCAGCAAAGCATTTGTTCAGTACCTGGCCATTGTAACTATTCTGATTTTTTTGAGGCTGCCTGTCACATAACCAATATAATTCAATCATGCCAACATGATCAATACCATTCTACTTTTGCATCTAATTCTTTAACCAGTCTTAGCTGAATTAGATAAACCATATAACAAAAATTTATGAAGAAAATAGCCTTTAAAATAGTTTGTAGATTAAATGAATTCATTCTGATATTCAATTTTCAGACAATAATTGCCCTTCAGAAATGTTAGCAAGACACAAGAAGCTGTAAAGGCAGAGAAATGTGAACATTAACTGAACAGCCGGGTCAGTTATGATGTCATTAAATAAAACACACACTCACATAAGCAGAAGCCAAATAGACCATAAAACAGTTGAATCCTTTCCACACAGAAAGACCAAATACATCTATCTCAAGAATGAGGACTATATATGCCAATTAAGTTGTATATTAGATATATTCCATAAATTGAATGAGTATAATCAGAAGCTCCCAGAATTTGATTTAAAAAAATACACTTAAAGCATGTGGCAATATGAAACAAGTTTAGCCCCCCAAAAAGCATCAACAAAGCATCAATTAAAAAATGTGATATTCCCAAATATTTTTTAATACAATGGGTTAAGTAAGATACATCTAAGTGAAAGAGTAACAGATATAATTAATAATCATTTAATAAGTTCTGGTAAAATCTTTCAGGTTTATCTCCTTGCGATTTAGAAAGCAAATTATTCTAATAGCTGAACCACAAATCCTTTTACAACATTAAAGGAAGGTATAATATAGCTGGTAACCAAGAGAAAATTAAAAATAACTTTAGTGCTAGAAAATATAATAATATAATTTAGGGACACCTGGATGGCTCCATTGGTTAAATGTCTGACACTTGATTTCAGCTGTCTGACTCTTGGTTTCAGCTCAGGTCATGATCTCAAAGATGTGGGATCAAGACCCTAGTTGAGCTCTGCAAAGGGCGTGGAGCCTGCTTGGGATTCTCTCTCTCCCTCCCTCTGCTCCTCTCCCTCACTTGGGCATGCTCTCTCTTTCATACTCACTCTTTCTCCCCACCCCCACCCCCAAAAAGGTAAAAAGGTTTGCTGATGAATGTGTTAGTTATGAGTCTCTGGGTAGCAAGCCTGAGAAAGTAGTTCAAGCAAGAAACGTGGTAGTGTGAAAAGTCAGAGGAAGAGGTGAACACACAAGCAGGAATCAAGGCAGCTGAAGGAACTTGCCCTGGAGTACTGGCTGGACTCTTCAGGGCAAAGCCAATCAATACTTCAGCTCCAGTCATTCCCTATCTCTAGATTTCTTTCTTTCTCCTCCTCCTCCTCCTCCTCCTCCTCCTCCTCCTTCTTCTTCTTCTTCTTCAATGTTTATTCATTTATTTTGAGAAAGAGTGCATACAAGCAGGAGAAGGGGCAGAGAGAGAATCCCAAGCAGGGTCTGTACTGTCAGAACCCATGAACCATGAGATCATGACCTTAGCCAAAATCAAGAATCCGATGCTTAACCAACTGAGCCGCCCAGCATACCCCCCTGCCACCCATCTCTAGATTTCTATTCAAGTTTTAAACTTCTGGAAGATCGGCCCAGCTAGGGTCAGGTTTCTCCTCTTAAATAATCAGCCACTGCCATGGTGTATGATAACATTGCACAGAAATGGCTGGTGGGGGCCTATACCAGTGTGTTGGGACTGAGTGAGGGAAGCAGGAACCACGGTGAGCAAAAAGCCACCCCAGCTGGGATCTACCACACATTGCCTCCACCAGAGAAGTGGTGAGAACAGAAGTCAGACTGCAGGGCTCAAGGAGTGAATGGGAAATGAGAAAGCAGGCTTTTAAGAACTTGGCCATGATGGGACAGAGTGTGAGAGATGGTAACCAGGTGGAGTGATTGGATTAAGAGAGGGTATCACCAATGGAACATTCTATATATATCCAGTGTTTCTCCTCTCTCCCATACACATAAGATTCTGCTCTTAAAATCCATCTGTAATAGTTTCTCAATATGCCAGAACTATAAAATAGTTGATGGGGGGAAGGAGAATGGACTTTAGATACAGAAGAATTGGGCCCTGGGCTCTGCTCCTGGGTAGATGTATGACTTTGGGCAAGTCCTTAATATCTTTAAGCCTCAAGTTTCTTATAAGTAAAATGGGGATAATAGCAATTGTGGCGGGTGGGGGAAGAATTGTGGTATGATCAAGTCACAAATTTTATGTAACTATTTTGTAAACTTTAAAGAGCCAAACAAATAATATTATGTAACATCCATAACAAACATGCAAATTAGAACTGGCTCACATGCACAAATTCCACTCCTGAAAATCCTATGCACTTGTTAGTCCAATGATATTTTTGTTTTGGAGAACTTAGAACTTTGGAGCTGGAAAGGTCTATCTTATCAAACTCTGATTTTGTTTAAAAGAAACATGCTCGGAGAAGTTTAATAACTCATCCAAGGTCATACAGCTAGTAAGAGACATGATGAGAATTTGACTCAAGCCTTCTTTAGTATGTGACTTCTTGCATTTGATTTATGTGTTGAAGTATAATATACTTTTTCTGCTATATTGTTTATGTTTTTTCAAATTCTTTCTACTATCGTGAAATCTATTTCTGTGAAAGTAAGAGAGAGATCTATACCACATAGTCTCAAATGGGAAGAGAAATGTCTGTCAGATCACAGAGTCCTTGCCGTCCAGTTGTGGAAGAAATCACACTGGTATAGCTGAAGGGAATGGCTAGTGAGAGCCAACAGCAGCCTGAAAATTTGTAACTGAGTTGGGGGCACAGGTTTGAATCTTGGCAGGGTCAACATGAGAGCTTAACCTTTTAAGACAGATAAATTGAGTTCTCGGAATGTCCCTGTTTAGTGGGCTTGCAGGGGTCTTTGGATGAGCCCCTTGCTAAGTGAGGCTCCGTCTGCTTTGCATCAACTTTGCACAATCTCGAGACAATCTCAGACTGGATCTCCATGAAGCCAAAGGCAGCAATAGGAAATTCCGTCTATCAGCTCTTTATTTGGCAGGGGAGAAACTGCTATATTTTCTATTGCAACATTATTTATCATGGCAAGGTTTGGAAATCGACTGCATGTTCAAAAATTAGAAAATGTTTAAATGAATTATGGTCTATTTGTATGAAGGAATATTGTGCAGCCAATGAAATTACGTTTTCTTAGAATCTAGGCATTTTATACAGCTAATTATAAAAGTGATTTAATTTATATTTTGACTCATGTTGGCACAGTATTGACTCAGTCTGAGTTAAATTTTATATAAGTCCCTCTATAATGTTTTATAAGTATTGCAGCATCTACTCCATCCTGTAGCCTCTTAACTATAACCACAAAAGAACTATAACCACACAGAAAACTTCTGGGTTCCAATGGGATTCCAATGGGTATAGTTGTATAATTCCAGAAGTGGGGTTTTAATTCCTTATAGTATAGAGAAAAATGACAAAACTCTTGAAAGGTAAAAAGTGCTACATTTGGATACCAACTTGACCATAAACTATTAAAAAAAAGTGCTACATAAATTTTAGGATTATACATCTGTTAAATACTTTTTCTAGGCTAATTAAATAATTAGGTACTTTTTCTACTAAGTACATACTTTTCTAGCCAAATACTTTTTCAGAGTCTTTTCCTGGCACTGTAACAACAGTACAAATAAATGCAGACAGGCTATGATCAAAAATGCTATAATAACCAGTTTTAGAAAGTATATGGAGACATTGAAATGATCAAACATTGCTTGGGGCAATGTAAAGTGGTGGGGCCATTTGGGAAATAGTTCAGCAGTTCATTAAAATGTTAAACATAAAGTTACAATGTGACCCAGAAATTCTACTCCTAGTTATACACCTACAAGATATTAAAACATATGTCCACACAAAAAAACTTGTGCAAAATGTTAATAGCAGCATTATTCATCATAGCCCAAATGGGGAACAGTCCAAATTTCCATCTGAATGGAAACTGATAAATGGATAGACAAAACGTAGTATATCCATACAATGGCATATTATTTACCCATAGAAAGGAATGAAGTAATGCATGCAACAACATAGATGAACCTTGAAAACATTATGTTAAATGATAGAAGCTAGTCACAAAAGGGGCGCCTGGGTGGCTTAGTCGGTTAAGCGTTCGACTTTCGCTTAGGTCATGATCTCGCGGTTTGTGGGTTCGAGCCCCGCATCGGGCTCTGTGCTGACTGCCAGCTCAGAGCCTGGAGCCTATTTCGGAGTCTGTATCTCCCTCTCTCTCTGACCCTTCCCTGCTCACGCTGTCTCTCTCTCTCTCCTAGAAATAAATTTTAAAAAATATATATAAAAAAAAGCTAGTCACAAAAGACCACATACTGTACAATTCCATTTATATGAAACATCCAGGATAGGCCAATTTATAGAAAGTGGAGAAAGTGGAGTAGTGCTTGACTCAGGATGGGGGGTGTTTGGTGGCAGGGAATGGGGATTGACTGCTAATGGGTACAGTTTCCTTTCAGAGGGGTAAAATGTTCTAAAATAGATTATGGTGATGGTTACACAACTCTGTGAATATTCTAAAAACCATTGAATTGCCCACTGTAAATGGATGAATTGTAAGGTGCGTAAATTACAGCTCAATAAAGCTGTTAAAAAATAAACTCAGATACTAAAGGGCTCTTGTCTGATAGTTGCAAGGTCACACACATTGGGAAGTACAGTATTAAAGGTTTGAGATACCTGAAAGTTAAGATTTCAGACAAATGGGAACAGGCATATCTGAAGCCATCAACAAACGGGGAAATATCCGATCTAAAATTTAGATCAGAAGTGCAATACCTGTAGACTAAATTTTAAGACACCATCAAATGGTGGACCACAAAGTTGATGCAATTAAACAAGCTAAATATAAACAAAAACATTCTATTTTATACGTCTCCTATAAAAATAATTTAAGGAATCACAAAAGTCAGTGGAAAAACATGATTTGCATGGTATTTAGTGATACTCGCTCTGTGATTTCCTTAACCAATTGATCCTAATCTGCCTATCAGAAGTGGAGACAATTTTGATATATCTTTTGCTTTAGCCAGAGGGAGGAAGACATTCCCACATAATAATCACATCCTTATAGAAATTGAAAACGTATGTCCCAGCCATGGTGGTCCTGCAAAAATATAAACCCATAAAGGGGTTCTTGATTCATTGTTGTCATTCATTTTGTTCACTGGAAGAAGCAGAGTTTTGCCAGGCCATACAATGACTGATAGCTTTTTCATAAAAGGACATTTTATGAAATATTGAAATGTAGCCCATTTCTACCTGATAAATGCCTGAACCTGTAAACTTTGAACCCTCATTGGCCTTTGTTGCTTCTGACCTTGTTTAAATGATTAATGTTCTTTTAACAACTGCAGGCTGCAGAAGGCAGCGTGCACTTACTGTGTGCAGATCCTTCATTCGAGGCAAAATCAAGTTGTTCAAACATAAAACTGCTCACAATGTGCACTCTAGTACACAGAGAGTTGCATCATTTTTTACTTCAGTTGCCCTACTAGTATGTATTTTTGTGATACGTACCTTTTATTTTAAAAAGTTGCAAAGGTCCCCTCAGTTTTTTTATTTCCCCGCCAAAATATGAACATGATGTTGACATAATTTTTTCATCATTCCCAAAGTAAAAGTGAATGGACAGTTAAGGTTATTTTATCATGCATTTAAAAATATTATTGTGTTATCAATGTTTAGTAGCATTTTGTGCCACTTTGCAGTTATCATCAAAGTTGGTGAGTTATACCATTACTGAGCTATCTGAAGTCTCAAACTCCTCAACTCCATCCACTGTTAATATTCATCACATAAATATCAAAGATCTGCATTTGCTAGACATCAATAGAATTCGCTTACAGAGACTCGATAAAAAACGGACCGAGTCTTTCTTAATTAACATCACTCTGGAAATGGTGAAGACATAACAAATTTTTCTCACTGGCTTTACACCAAAATTGAAAACAAAAGCAGGAAAAAAAAAGCTCTTCTGGCCTATGAAATGTTTTATGAGCCCAATGTTCCCTGAAAAGATTCATAGGGAATAAATAAAATTAGAAGTCTTTAGCAGCTTGCTTGGCATACATCATTACTTCCAGTGGATAAAAAGATATTTGCAATTCCAAAATACATTTTCTTATGACTGCAGTAATAAGGATCCTCCTTGTTGAGGGATAAAGGAGAGTGAGAGGGTCTGTTAAGGTTAGGGTTTTAAAGAACCCAGCTATGTTTTAAAGAACTCATCTACCATGAAATCAATGGATTATTACATCAGCACCACAAAAAAGACATTTCGGGTTTTTTTAATTAAGTTTTTATTTAGACTCTAGTTAGTTAACATATAGTGTAATATTAGTTTCAGATGTAGAATTTAGTTATTATCACTTATATATGACACGTGGTGCTCATCACAAAGAGGTGCCCTCTTTGATCACCATCACCCATCCCCCCCACACCTCCCCTCTGGTAACCATCAGTTTGTTTTCTATAGTTAAGTGTTTCAAACATGACATTTCTTACCTTATTCAGGATCCACATCACTATCAGTAGGGTTTGGGGTTAGCGATTTACATAAAATATTACTAGAGGTAAGTTGCTTTCTTTTTTTCTTAATGGCTTCAAGGTTAAAGTTGAAAATACCAACTTGAGGTTGTGCAGAGATGTGGCCATACTGAATGTCATTTCCATGTTTTCCAGTAAATCATTTCATTATCCATAATAATAATCTTCACCGGCTTTACAAAAAATTGCTTTGCTAAACTTAAAGGAAGTCTGATTTTAATTTGCTATCTAGATCTACATTCTCATATTCTTTTTATAGATTTTTAACAAGTTATCAGTAGAATCTTCCTTCATTCAAACATAAGTGAAAGTTTTATCTATCTTGAGATATCACTAAAATAATTTATTGCTGGGGAAACAAAACCTTTTGTCTCAAAATATATTTCTTCCCGACAGCTGTGGTATTTCAGGGAAAGCACCAAAGCTATGATGGTCTGGACTGCAATCAACTGTTCTTAATAGGAAATTTTACAGACTTTTAATAAGATATCCTCAAATAATTTATGGGGAGAGGTTTTGAAGTGAAGAGGCATTGTTTGGCAATATGTTCTTCCTCTAATCTCAGGAAATTTAAATAAAAGAGTGCTCATTTCCTCTGAACTCAGCAGTTCTCCTTTTAAAAAAAAAAAAAAAAGATTAAGAAAAACACCTGCTACAACAGTCCTAAAAAACGAGGCTTACTTGCTTCAAACAAAATTGTACTAAAACAAACAAATAAACAAATACTTCAGTACTCTTGAAGACTTCTCTTGTAGACTTCCTGGTCTATTACAGGTTAGGAATTTCCACAAGCAAATCCGCATGGCCAGGGCTGTTTGAAAATCATCAGGGAAGTGTCCCCTGTTTACTAAATGTATAGAGTAATCCCTAGGTCAGCCTGCTCCCTTGGACCAGTGGTTCCCATCTGTCCCAAATCATGGCCCCCACGCCCAGCTGGTTTTGTTGCTGTTGTTTGTTTGTTTGTTTTTTGGTGTTATCTTGATGCTATTTTTAATTCTTCCCATTAAAGTCATACATTACTTCCATCTTCTTTTGATTTCCCACCATTTTGTTGGTTTTGTTTGTTTGGTTGATTTGAGCTTAAAATTTTGCTGTTTTCTTCCTTAAAAATGGAAATT
This sequence comes from Crocuta crocuta, assembly GCF_008692635.1. Taxonomy (NCBI): domain Eukaryota; kingdom Metazoa; phylum Chordata; class Mammalia; order Carnivora; family Hyaenidae; genus Crocuta; species Crocuta crocuta. The sequence continues at coordinate 2,097,888 of NW_027531873.1, read as the reverse complement.
TGAACCTCTTTATCTGTCATTATAATGATAATTTCATCATCTTAGGATATGCCAACATTCACTCCATTAGGTTCCTGCATGAGTTAGGAGATGGACTAGATCCGCGTCTCTCGTGCTTTACTGTACACACAAATCACTGAGTATCCTGTTAGAAAGGTAGTTCTGCAAACTGGTGGTTACCAGAGGGGAGGTGGGTGGGGGAATGGATAAAATAGGTGAAGGGGATTAAGAGCACACTTATTCTAATGGAGGTATGGAATTATTGAATCACTGTATTTTACACCTGAAACTAATATAACACTGTATGTTAGTTATTTTGGAATTTTAAAAATACATAGCAATTAGGGGCGCCTGGGTGGCTTAGTCGGTTAAGCGTCCGACTTTCGCTTAGGTCATGATCTCGCGGTTGGTGGGTTCAAGCCCCGCGTCGGGCTCTGTGCTGAATGCCAGCTCGGAGCCTGGAGCCTGTTTCAGTCTGTGACTCCCTCTCTCTCTGACCCTCCCCTGCTCATGCTGTCTCTCTCTCTCTCTCTCCTAGAAATAAAAAAAAAAATACATAGCAATTAATTAATTACTTTTTTAAAAAAGGTAGTTCCGACTTAGTAGATCTAAAGTGAGGCATCTCTCATAGAGGCACATGTACCCCAATGTTCATAGCAGCACTCAACAATAGCCAAATCGTGGAAAGAGCCTAAGTGTCCATCAACTGACAAACGGATCAAGAAGATGTGGTTTATCTATGCAATGGAATACTACATGGCAATGAGAAAGAATGAAATCTGGCCATTTGTAGCAACATAGATGGAACTTGAGGGNGGAGTCTGTTTCAGAGTCTGTGACTCCCTCTCTCTCTGACCCTCCCCTGCTCACGCTGTCTCTCTCTCTCTCTCTCCTAGAAATAAAAAAAAAAATACATAGCAATTAATTAATTACTTTTTTAAAAAAGGTAGTTCCGACTTAGTAGATCTAAAGTGAGGCATCTCTCATAGAGGCACATGT
>NW_027531873.1:1978996-2096758 GCF_008692635.1 Crocuta crocuta | reverse complement strand
CTTGAATGCTGAGAACAAACTGAGGGCTGATGGGGGTGGGGGAAAGGGGAAGGGGAGGTGATGGGCATGGAGGAGGGCACTTGTTGGGATGAGCACTGGGTGTTATATGGAAACCAACTTGACAATAAACTGTTTAAGAAAAAAAATAAAATGAGGTATCTCTGACAAGCCCTCCAAATGATGCTAATGCTACTGGCCCTTGATCCATACTGTGAACAGCAAGGACTAGATGATACCAAGGGTCTCTTCCAATTTTAATGCCATATCCTGGGAGTTCCAGTGGGGTTCTTGGAGGGTCACTGAAGAGTCTATGAAATGACCCAAAATCCTGATCAGAAAATTTTTAAAAATTTGAAACCTCATATGTTGCCCTTCTTCAAGAAATCCAACCAGGAGAATAAAAAATAAACCTAACATTAGCTGATTAGCAGCAAGTGTGATGTTGAACTTATCTTTGTGTTGGGTCAAGAGAAAATTACTTTGTTCTCTTGCTATCTCTCTCTCCTCCCCTCTCTCTTTTCTTCCAATAACCTTGACCTCCCTCCCACACACATATTCAGTTGGGTAGCTCCTGTACTTACATAAATTTTGCTTTCATTCATCAACCATCCTCTAGAAACTCACAGCTATACTGTTAAAAAAAAGAAGAAAGGATACCAAGATATGCCTCTGATAAGATGTACACAAATTTACTCAAAGCATAGTTGTGTTCTCAAGGAAGGATGGGAGGAAATGTGGATTTATCATATATGCTCCTAAGATATCCTGAGGCTTTAGCCACTAATCCAAGAGACTTCTTTCTCCAATACCAGCTTATTCTTATATCACTCATACTGTATATGCAGCTAGAGATGGATGATTCTTAAACTTTCAGCCAAGATATAAATCAAAATTCACCCCAAGCTTAAAAAGTCATTGACTACCTTAGAATCTATTGTTGTGGACTGGATTTCATGGATTTTTCTTTTTTACTCTTTAGAGTAAGAGATACCCTAGTTTAGAAAGATGAAAAACTATCTCAGTTTTCTTTGTTTCTGTTTTCTGTATTTTTTTAAAATTGTAGACCAAGGGTGATGGCTTCAATTTTTCATGACTTGTACATGAATACCCAACTAAATGAAAGAAAAAAACTTTAGGAACATTCATGCTATATATTGGATAAATGTTAAGTGGAAAAAATGTTTAAATCTTTCAAGAAATTACTTTTTATAAAATTTCCAAATGTATTTGTGTATGATAAACCTTAGGTCAGATTGTTTGAACTATTCAGAGACTGAAACAACTAAGCTCTGACATAAATCCAAAGGCTTTCAGCAGAAGAGCAAAGCAAACAAACAAAACGATGGAGGATGGGCAAGGGACAAGGCAGGGAAGAGCAGGCAGGAACTGAAATGGCTGTTTCTGCCTGGGAAGATTTCTCTTTGGAGAACATTTAGAGCTATGAGGGAAGAAGGAAATATCAGCTTAGCCAGTATAATCAATCCAAGGGATCAACAGTATAGCAGATGATGCAGACAGATGATCCTCAGTTCCAGTTATTTATTGCTGTGTAACAAGCTATCCTGAAATTTAGTGGCTAAAAACAATAGCTCTTCTTAATGTATCTTGTAATTTTGTGGCTCAGGTTTTTGAGAAAAGTTTGACTGAACCATGTGGTGTCAACAGAAGTCACTTGGGGGTATTTATCTGGTGGATGGGCTCATCTGTAGGATCCAAGATGGCTTCACTCCCAGATCTGGTGACTGATAGGAATGGCTATACGGCTAGGCTCAGCTGGCACTGTCAACCAGAATGACTTCATGAAGTTTCTCCAGCATGGCAGCTTGAGGGTTCAGACTTCTTACAAGAGCCAGTGTCTCAGAGAACAAGGTAGAAATCTCCATGGCCTTTTATGACCCAATTTTGGAGGTCATACATACCACTTCTCTGTACCCTTTTTGTCAAAGCAGTCATAAGCTTGCCTACTTTCAAAGAAAGGGAACATAAGCCCTAACTCTTGAAGGGAGAAGTGTCAAAGAATTTGTGACCATCTTTAAAAACTGCTACACCCTCAAATTCATGAAATTCTTCTAGAAATGGTAGAGGTCAGTATTTAACTACTGGCTACCATAGTGAATGCAAACTCAAACAAATGTGCCTCTTTTTCTGAGTGTATGTATAAAAGGATGTATTTGAAATAAAAGCTGCATCTCCTTATTCATGTTATATTCAGGTGTATGAAGTCAATCTTCTGAAACTTGATTACTCATTTTGGCAATAACTCAGTTACTATTTTTTAAAAGATTTTATTTCTAAGTAATCTCTATACCCAATCAGGGGCTTGAACTCGCAGCCCTTAGATCAAGAGTCACATGCTCTACCAAGTGAGCCAGCCAAGAGCCTCATCAGTTACCATTTTTTTTTACAATCCCCACTCTTGGTATTATATTCTATTGCCACTTATTCCGTAAAATGTATGCAGATATTGGTATCGATTGTCAACTACAAGACAATAAATTGTAGTTCTTGATAATAACAATACACTATCAGTATATTGTAAGGTATTTTTCATGTTAGGAGTTTATTCGATTCTGAAAAATAGATAATGAATGGTTTGCAAAGTCTTTTTTTTCCTTTAAATTGAAGTATAGTTGACATACAGTGTTACAATAGATTCAGGTACACAACATAGTGATTTGATAAGTCTATACAATATAAATAAAATATTTTTATATCTATGAATTAAATATTACATTGGGGCATAAATTATTATTGGTAGTAATATGAAAATTAATAAAAGGAAATCTTGTTTGGAATGGGAGGCTGACAGGGGGAGCTCTCACCCCCTCAACTGCAGACCCCACAAGAAGAGAGGGACCTTGCCCTGTATACTACATCACTACTCCAGCAGGGAGAAGAAAGTCTTTCCTCCTGCCCCTGGCAACAGCCCAGCCAATGAGAGACAGTCACAGCTCAGCCAATGAAAAGCCATTATACTTTGAACTGCCAGTTTACTCCAATGGACTTTTTGTTTATAACAGCCCCTCCCCCTTTCCTCTGAAAAAGAGGGGTCTTGCCTTTGTTTTGCAGATTTGCCTATGATTTTGCTGTGGTTTGCTTATGAGGAACTGCATTTCTATGCTAGTCCCAAATAAAGCCATTTTTGTTAGTAAAATTATTAGCAGTTCTATTTTTTAAGGTTAACAGTAACAATTGTCATAGTTTTAGTGGCTCTGTGCCAGATACTGTTTTAGATCATTTACCTACAATTTCCAAATTCCTGCCCACAAATTTGTAAGTAGGTTATTAAAGTTTTATTATTAGTAGTAACTAGTAAGATAAATAAAATCCAGGGAAGATTTTTTTAAGCAAGTGATATAAAATGATATATAAAACTTTTTAAAGCCACTAGTTATCTCACACTTTTAATTCTTCACTGTCCAAATTGCTTTTCTCTCTACTGGCAACAACTGAGATTTGCAGATAGTTAAAAAAAATTTAATTGGCAAGAATTTGAAAAATCAAGGGCCTGGCATGAACTGACTTATTAGAGAAAGTGGCACCCTCATAGCATTTTAATTTGTTTTTAACATTTATTCACTTTGAGAGTCAGAGAGAGAGAGAGCTGGAGCAGAGAAGGGGCAGAGAGAGAAGGAGACACAGAATCCAAAGCAGGCTCCAGGCTATCAGCACAGAGCCCATGTGGGGCTGTAACCCACAAACCATGAAAGCATGACCTGAGCCGAAGTGGACACTCAGGCAACTGAGCTGCCCAGGTGCCCCACCCTCCCCCCATTTTAAAGGTATGTCTTAAGTATCTGATTCTAATGGATAATATATTCCTGAACAACCTCTCTTTTTATTTGTAAGTCAATTAAATATAACTACACTTGGGGAATGACTGCTAATGGATAATGGTGATAGTTGCACAAACTTTTTGGGTGGGAGAACCTACTGAACTGTACATTTTAAAAGGGTGAATTTTATGGCAGATCCATTGTTTCAACAAAAATATAAAAATGCTACTAAAAATAGATGATTCTCATAGAAAAATTAGGGAAAGGAATATTATTAACAACTGGAAACCTCAAAAAAATTTAATTAGCAAGTGAAGTTACTGAATACAAGATATTGTAGAGTCTAATCTAATTTATATTTTCTATCATTGTGTTGACAGCCACAGTGAGGTATTAAATTCTGCAGGCAGGCAAAATGAATAGTGAGTTAATCTTTGCCACTTGTCCCCACTTACTATCACCATACCAGCCACACTCCCTAAACTGCTCATTAAAATGTCATGGAAAGAATGTGACCCATCCTTTTCAGTCTGGCTCTAACAAGGCTATTAGGGCTACCAAATCAATACATAAACTCACTCACTCCATTTGATGAACTATCCAAAGTAATGTTTACTTTGTAATTCATTTGAAGCCAACACACCAAAAAACCCCACCAAATTGAAAATTGCTACCCACGGTTATTAGGGTTTGTTTGTTTCATACGGACAGCTTCTTTTTTTGTCTTTTCTCCACTTAATTGGTTTTTTCCCTTATTCAGGCTCCCCCATGTGAAAAATACAGTTTCATTTTTGGGCCTTTTTATTTGACCCTTTATTCGAAGAAAAGGCCCAATAACGCTTGTCAATAACTAGTACTTCGTGAGTATGACAGTGGTACTGAAGTGCTATGATATTACACACAAAGTGTTTTTTAAATTTCAGGCATAAATTGGTAAAGAAAAATTCTTGCAAGAAGTCACCAAATACTAGGGTTGCAGGTATAATACAATAGCCCCTACCATATTCTACTGCAATAAAAATATTGTCCCAGATTTTTGCCCCTGGAGATCAATATGATGGATTTGGCTCTGAAAATAGCCACTGTGCTGTCAGGGCGCAGAGAGAGTAGATCAAAGTCCTAGCAGAGCAGAAAAGAGAGTGTCACCAAATGCCTCCTTCTGAGTTGCAGGGTGCAAGACACTCAAGCAGAGAAGTCATCTGGAGCACACTGTCCTTGGCAGTGGCTCTTCTCCTGGGCTTCTCAGGCCCCTGTTGCCCTGAGTGCCCTTGTGATGCCTGCAGCCCTCTGGTGCATCTCTCCACTCCAGCTGTCACCTCTGACCATGCCCTCTGCTCCCAAATTAGTCCTCCCATATCTCTCCCTCAGAGCTCCGATTTCCTCCCTGATCTCTCCCCATAAATGTTAGAAAAGTGATATGGAATATCACAAGATGATGCTGTGAAAACTACAGAGCTCAATAGAAGTAGCCTTTGTGATTATAACTCAGTATGGTGTATTTGGCCCAAGGTAATGGTAGAGGCTGCTTGTGGAGATACTTTGGCCCAAGGTAATGGTAGAATGGTAAGTGGGAGGAAAGTTTTGGGAGATAGAATTTTCTCATCCATCCATCCATCCATCCATTACATCGTATAGCTGTCATCTACTCTGTGATATTATTAAACATGTAATGCTNTCAAGGAGGTTGTTTCCTGCTTTCTCCTTTAGGGTGTTGATAGTTTCCTGTCTCACTGAACTTACATCTTTAATGCTAATTTTCTTATTATTGTATGTTTACAATCCATACGGCTGAGAAAATGTGAATCACTCACTTCACTGAGTTTCTATGTTTATCAAAAGCTGATCATTATACCAGGAGGTTCATTGTCTCAGGGGCTGTATTCTACTCTGGCCATTTAAATTGCCTAGCCCCCCCGCCCCCTCAAGGCACCACACCCTAGCTCTTCCTGAAAAGAAGACACACACAGCAGGGTCTGCTAGATCTCCATAAGGACTTTTTCCCAAATTCTCTCATCACTGTGTTATTTCTCTACAGGCTCAGATCCCTGGCTCCACACCCTTACTTCAGAACATGCTACTCCCCATGTTTGAAGACCTCTGTTTGAAGACCCACCACATTCTCTTCTGGCTTTTTAAACTTTGGATTTCCACTATATTCCAGACTCTGTGTCCCCTCCCAGTTTTGGTATCCCACTTCATTTCAGATGACAACCTTCACCTACACAGAACCCGACAGGGACCTGCTCAGTCTCACAGCAAAGGGGTGATTGAATTCATACCTTCAACATTAGTAATTGCTATATAAGATAATAAATTCATTATAGAATGGCTTACTTAGATCCAATTTTGCTGGGACCACCGGAGAAAATGATTCTTTTAGTTTGCAAGACTACAAATCCTATTTAACCAACTTTAGATGATACTAGAAACAGGACATATTCTTGCATATCTTAAATAGAATGTATATTCCACAGCATGGTATTTGATGCCTCACATTCCAGAATGTGATCTTCTGTATAGAAGATACAAGAGAATCCAGGCCTTTTCTCATAAATCCTGGCCTTTTCTCATAAATGACCTGCATATTCTCAAAAATGCAAAATTTGTTCTAAGCTAATGCAAAAGATGTAAAATGGTGGCCCAAGGGCCAGATTCAGCCTACAGACACGCTTTGTTTAGTCTGCACAGTATTTTAAAAATACTGGAATTAGTTGTTTACATTTCAAAATCAGAAGATTACATATAAAAATATGGGTTTCCGGCTTTTTAAAAAACTTCAGCAGCTCTAGCAAAACTAAACCCATATTTGCATCTGACGGTGTGCATGGTGACAATGGGCTGGAACTAAGATGTCGGCTTCTTTACACAGACCTGTTATCCAATTTCCCATGGTTGTCACCACTCACTTATGCTGCCTTGGGATGTAAGATGCCCCACTGAAGTCGAGGTTTGCAACTCCTGAGATAATGGAAAGATTGGGAGCAATCCTTTGAAATACTGTGAACAGGATGAAGTTTGTCCTTTCAGCTACCTTTATTTCCCCATTCCACACTTTTCCCCATCTTTCAGCCTCTTTTCACTCCTACTTGCAAGGCTTCCTAACTGCCTCCTGTTTTCCCAGAGAAAAGTAATCTGACCATGTCTGCATTTGCAGAGAAGAGAGTCTAGAAAAGACTGATTTCAACTGAAAGCAGTTTGTCTTTAATGACAATATTCTAGGCACCGTGAGGCACATACTTGGCCAAAGACTTTATATCACTATCTTACCTATTCATAAAAGAAGTCTTGAGCACATCCTCTCTATTAAAGCTTGAGGGATATGTCAATTAGAATTGAAATTCTTTTGTGTTTTTTTAAACTTGGACATAGTAGCAGTGAAACATACAAACTAGTGAGTCTGTAGTGTTGAAAACTACTCATTAAATTTATTGGTTCTTTGATGTCCAATTTATGGCAAACTCTCATGGTTATTTTGCCAAAGATGTCAAAGTCATCAAATCAAACCCATCAAGTTGTGTTTTTTAATGGGGATTGATACACTTTTATGAAAGGGACTTTGTGGAATTTTAAAAGGACATCCATTTCCCTTCTTCCTAAGTACAGTAACCTTGTGATGGCCCCTTGAGACTACTCACCACCAGCATGAATCTGCTGCTCTTTCATGAATTTCACAACCCATCCAACAAAATGTTCTGACTTTTTCACCTAAATATCAAAAACTTTCAGTTAGCCAAGAGAAGAAAACATCATTATCAAAAGCCTTTCTCATACTTGATTCTATGGAAACCACTGACCATATATAGGAAAAATAGCAGGCAGCCAAAGTTTAGATTGAAGCATTCATCTTCCCTTTGTGATAAAAAGTTAGTCTGGTGACTCGGGAACTCGCTGCACGCTTCATTGGCAGAAATGCTCTCTTTCTGCTTGAAAGCGTGGGTACTTCTGAAGTGCTTCCCCTCCCCAGGATGAGTAAAAACAATATCATTTTCCCTGATAGCTGCTGAACTGAAGTGAAGGATTATTTATTTAAACTTTTGAAGCATGAAGCAAAATGCAGCCAGTATGCACTATGTCTGTCCTAGAAACCGTAAGTCAGAGGGAAGAGTTGACGAAGCGTTTGGTCAGCAGGGTGGTTCCCACTTTCTCATGTAAACCACACGTGCAGCACCAGCCTCTGAACACCCATTAAAAAAAGCAATCATTTCAGCTCCTTAGTTCATACTACTGCACAATCCTATTACTTCTTCTTTCCCCACAAAAAATATGTTTTGAATTATTCTACTGCTGATGGGTGATGAAAAGCTCTTTTATTACTTGCTAACAGTCACTGTTATTACGAAGAACAGTGAGTCTGAAAGCCTTTGCTATCCCTGCCTCCCATCCTGCGTCCAGCCCCAAGGAACACTGTGGGTTTGCCAAATCCCATCCCGTTAGCACTTAATTGGCCCTGGGAGTTCCACCCGCTCCTTAAGCCTGGCTGTGGCTACCTGCAACGAGACCTCCCGCCCTGGAGCCTCCAAATGCTTCTCCAGAGCTGCCTGAGGGTATGTTTGAGGTGCTGAAGCAGATGTGGAAGGTGAAGTTTAACAACTGCCCTGTTAACTAGCCCTTTTACTTTCATCTAAACACAAGCCCTTCCCCATATCCTAGAAGCCTCCTAAGGCTTGCAACTTTTCTGATTTTCTATTACACTCCAAAATATATGACCCTACTTCCTATCTCTCATTTTAGGATGAGGCTCTGTGTTTGTTTCCTATGATTGCTCTAACAAATAATCACGAAGTTAGTGGCAGAACAAAAAAACCAAAAAGACTCAGAAATTATTCTCTTATAATTCTGGAAGACACAAATCCAAAATAAGCCATATGGAGCTAAAATCAGTGTCATCAAGGTCAATTCTTTCTGGAGGCTCCAAGAAAGAATCTATTACTTGCCTTTTCCAGCTTCTAGTGGCTCCTGGTGTTCTTTGGCTTATGGCCACATTACTCCCATCTCGCTTTTGTTGTCCTTTCACCGTTTTCTCTTCTGTTGTCAAATCTCCCTCTGTCTCTCCCTCTTGTAAAGACACTTGGGATTATATTCTGGGCCTGCCAGACAATCTGGGATAATCTCCCATCTCAAAATCTTTAATCACAGCAACAAAGTTTCTTTTGTCATATAAGGTAACACAAAGAGGTTCCAGGGTTTAGGACACAGGCGTCCTTAGGAAAGCACACACATTCAGTTTATCGTAGGCCCCAAATGTGAGTTAGTGACATTGTTATTATTTGCTTCTAGGTAGTATGTTTTCTTTCTAAATTTAGATGTTCGGAGAATGTAGTGCTTATCAAAGTAGTAACTCTTTAAGGGGAAAAGTCTTCAGGAATCTTGTGTGCTGCTTTAAATGGGTGGTTCTTTAAATATCCAAAGGTTTTGGTATTTGGATCTACAAAATTGTTATGGTTTTTAAATTCAAAGAAGTCCTATTCCCCAGACTGTGGTTTCTAAATAACATTTGCGTGAAGTGGTAGTGACTCAGAGATCCTTAGATAAATAGTTAATACCAGGTCTAGGGGACAAAATTTGCTAGATGAGCATGAAACATTTCAGAGAAAAGCTAGAAAAGACTCCTGAGGTCTCTTAAAAGAACTCAAGGGACTATTTGCCAAAGCTCCCACTGGCCCATAATCACAATGGATTGAAATATATCAAAGATCTATAAATCCATGAGTTTAAACTGTTAAAAAGTATCTCCCTTGTCATCTTTGGAGGATGCTAGGAAATGAACTTTCTATTTTAAAATCTGGTAAATAAAAGGAAAGAAGCATTTGTACAGTTTTTCTTATGTGAGCTACATCCCAAGGTAATCAAATAGTTGATCAGAGAAAGTTTCCCTTTATAGGATTATTTCATCTGATAAATAATGAAGACATTCTAGAATTAAAAAAATCAAGGTAACCCCTAAGGAGTTGGGGAATTATGCACCCCTAAAGAATTAATGGATCTCTGTAATGATGATCCGTGGTTGCTAACATCACCAAGACTAAAATAACCAAGTATAAATGCCTGCTGATAGAACATGCTCGTAAACCACTACTTATATCCTGCCAAAATGAATCTAATCAAAACTCTAGATCTAATAACCAATTCACAGGAAATGGAAGGACAAAAAAAAGCCATCTTAAACAATGCTAGGTTAGATCCAATTTATAAAATCTACGTGTGAAGTACTCTACAAAACCAAAATCACAAGATAAAAAAAGATGGAGGGGGAACCTATAAGTTGAGGGACTCGACAGCCATGTCAGTCAATCACAATGTGTAGAATTGAGTCACATCCTTATTCAAGCACACTACAAAAGTCAAACAATAATAAGTGAAGCTTGAATTCTGACTAGATATTTGATGATGTTAAAAAATTATGATTAATTTTTAGGTGCAGTAAGTTTAAGAACAAAGTTCTTCTAGGGGTGCCTGGGTGTCTCAGTCGATTAAGCAACTGATTTAATTTTGGCTCAGTTCATGATCTCGGGGTTTAATGAGTTGGAACCCTGCATTGGGCTCTGTGCACTGACCTTGAGGAGACTGCTTGAGATTCTCCCTCTCTCCCTCTCTCTCTGCCCCTCCCCCACTCACACTTTCTCTGTCTCTCTCAAAATAAATGAGTGAACTTTGAAATAAATAATTAATTAATTAGAAAGTAGTTCTTTTCATTTAGAGATATATACTGAAATATTTATAGCCAAATGACAAATGAGATTTGCTTTGAAATAATATTGGGTGGAGTGAAGACCAATGGATGAAACAAGATTGGTCACAAATTAATAATAACTATTGAAACTGAATGATGGGTGTATAAGAATTCATCATACTTCTCTCTCCACTTTTGTGTAGGTTTGAATTTGTTTCATAATTACCTTTCAGTTTTGAGGTAAAATCTTGCTTTTGCTCTTAGCTTTAACCTAACAACAATAACAATAGCAATAATCTAAACACTGATTATTCAGGGTATTTTATTTTAAGTTAAATAGAGTCTAATGTCTTCAGCTACACTTCCTTAGGCCAAAACTCCCCATGGACTTGTTAGTAAGGAACATAAGTTCCAAGTTCAGGCACTGGGGCACTGGCTAGCTATTCTATGCACCTTGCATCCTACATGAATTTTTCTTGAATGTCCCACTGTGTTTTGTTATATATCAAGGCTAGACACAAGATTTAAACATGCTATAAATCCTACCAAGTTCATAGATTGCTCTTATTACCTGTTCTCAAATATCTCGATAATATTCAAGGCTGTAAATCTCAGAGTGGTTTCTGCCCTGTTGCACCTTGCCACTGGAGAAAAAATTACAAGCAGAATTCAGCCCATCTTCTATGGCAGACTTTTCTAGAAAGAAAGGATGAGAAATATACAACGTTTTCATAATAATAGCATGGTTATTAGTCTGTAAGGATCTTCTAACTAAAGAGTTAGTGATCTCTCAAGAGCTGTACAATTCTCTCGGTAAACCAGGCTCAACACCTTGGAGTCAGCACTGATATGTCCCGTGTGCTCTTTTGGGTGAATATTTTTGAGTGGATGCTATGTGCAAGACCCCATGCTTGGAACTGAGGATACAGGGGAAATACAGAGCATTCCTGTCCAAGAAATTTGCCTGATGGATAGGAGAGGTAAATGCTCTGATGAACGTCCTCAGGTTCCCAGATTTTGTGTGTCCTCTTTCCTTTTAATTCCCAATGGACCATGTCTGACCCAGCATCCTATGTGACTGCAGATGGACTGGTCCCTTTCTAATGTCCAAGAGACATTAGAGTTCAATGATAAGAGCACAGACTCAACTGCCAAACTGCCTGGGCTTGAGTCCTGGCTCCACTACTTCCTAGAAGTTTTGTAGGTATTGAACTTCTCTGTGCCTCTGTTTCCTCATCCATAAACAGGGGTAATAATGTTGTTGCAAAGATTAAAGGAGTTAATGTCTATAGAAGTCTCAGAATGTAGTACTATAGTAAGGACCTTATCCACTTACGTATCTTATCCACCTCTTCAGACTGCTGTTTTTCCGTCTGTCTGTAGCACTTCCAGCAGTCATAACTGCTTCCCTTAATTCCACAAAGCACTGCTAATAAATAGTCTAGTGTTTATGAGGACATTGCTTGAACCTAGGGTCTGTTAATGACGCCCCTTCCCAGGAAGTCACAGTACCTCTCTCTGCTCAGTCCACAGCCTGCTGTTGGGTTACAGCAGCCAGCTCTTCATCCTCAAGACAGATGTCCTCCTCAGCCTGTCCTCAGCCCCCACCCAAGTCGAGCACCTCAACATCTCTCCCTTCACCCCAGCAAGCAAAAGCCCTGTTTAAATAATAATTTCTATAGAAACGCTCTCTGCTCACCGAGACTATCTTTTACATTGTTCTGCAAAGTAAGCAACTCATCCTGAACTACTCTACCCCAAAGCAGGATTTGCTTTTACCTATGTGCAACTAAAAGGAACATTATAAATGGCTTTTCTTGCAAGTAAACAAAGAATTTTCCCTCAAAGAAGAATTCTGCATGTGTATAAAATATTATAAGCACAGAGGATGTATCCTGCATGGAAATCCAAGAAGGCTTCCCAGAAGACACAACCTGTAGACTTTAAATCATCTTCATCTCAATATTCTCCCCAAATATCTATAAGGGTAATGAATGTGGAGGACTAAGAAGAAATATAGCAAAACACAAGCAATGAGTATCTTGGGGAAGGACTGTTGGCAATTATTTTCTCCTTCATATTTGTATACTTCCGAAATTGCTACAGTGCAATCTCATATCTGGTTTTTGCTTGCCATTTCCTTTGTCACCACCAGTTCCATGGTCTGTCACCGTCCTTTGGACTCCCCCCTGCTCAAGACCTAACAGTGGCTTCCTCCAACTTTCTCCTCAAGCACACTTAACTCTGCCAGACTTAAGATTCTCCATAATTCATCCTGCCCTACCTGCCTCATCATACTTCCCCACTGTACCCTCTCATCACCCAAGAATATAATCCTACCTTTCAGCAGGAAAATGATCACTTTTTCCCTATTTCTGAGGGCTCTCAGGAGAATACCCGACAATGGCTAAAACCCTTTCTTGGGCAGGTGGTAAGAAATAGAACTAAATATAAAGATGTTGCCCTGCTTATCTTCTTTCTAGGAATTGCTGTTGTTTACAAGAGTCCTAATTGCTACTATTTATAGCTGTATTTCATAGATAGGGTTAAGTAATAGGCCCACGGTCATATGACTAAAAGGTATCAGAGCCTGGTTAGGACCCAGGTCAGCTGGATGCCAAAGCCACGCTCTTTCCATTACATCATGCCCTTGGCAAAGAGGGCTAGTTAAACTTCCACTCACAGTTGCACACAATGATACATTGGCGTTGAAACTAAAAACTTGTTTCTAGCCAAGCTAATTCAGTCCCATAGCTCTTTTAGCTTGTGGCTCATAATTTTGCACATTTTATTCTATATTTTTATTGTGTGTGGTGTGTTTTTTTTGTTTTTTGTTTTTGTTTGTTTTTTAGTGTTTATTTACTTAGAGACAAAGTGTGCGCACATGAGCAGGGGAGGGGCAGAGAGGGAGAGAATCCCAAGCAGACTCCAGCTGTCAGTATGAAGCCTGACATGGGACTTGATATCATGAATTACAAGAGCATGACCTGAGCCGGAATCAAGAGTCTGACGCTTAACCAACTGAGCCACCCAGGTGCCCCACTAATTGTTTTTTATGTATGAGTCTTGTCCCCTTAAGCAGATCATTGGTTTAAGGAGGTTGTGACCATGTGCTAAGCTTATACTAAGTACATACTAAGAATTCACAGAGTAAGAACTTCATTTCAGTTGAAAGCTTGCTTTATCAAAATAGTATCTTGGGGCTCCTGGCCGACTCAGTCAGTAGAGCATGCGACTCTTGATCTCAGGCTTGTAAGTTCAAGCCCCATACTGCATGTAGAAATTATTTAAAAATAAAATCTTAAAAAATAGTATCTTAAAGATTATATAATTCCTAACTAAAAACCTTGAGTAAAAGGATAACTTACCAACTGAAGAAATATTTAATAAATGAACTAATATTTTTAAATGCATGGACAGACACTTCTTTTTTTTAATGTTTTATTTATTTCTGAGAGATAGAGAGAGAAAGAGAGAGAGAGGCAGCATGAGCAGGGGAGGGTCAGAGAGAGAGAGGGAGACACAGAATCAGAAGCAGGTTCCAGGCTCTGAGCTAGCTGTCAGCATAGAGCCCAACGCGGGGCTCGAACCCACGAACTGCGAGATCATGACTGGAGCTCTTTCCCAACACTGTGGGTTCTACTACTCTTACAAGGATATATACCTTGTCGTCGTAATCTACAAAAGAAAGTACAGATGGACATACAAATTTTAAAGGCTATATATATTTATGGAACAG
This sequence comes from Crocuta crocuta, assembly GCF_008692635.1. Classification (NCBI taxonomy): domain Eukaryota; kingdom Metazoa; phylum Chordata; class Mammalia; order Carnivora; family Hyaenidae; genus Crocuta; species Crocuta crocuta. The sequence continues at coordinate 2,082,573 of NW_027531873.1, read as the reverse complement.
TGGGGACTAGCTGGAGATAAAATGATACCATTTTAAATGGGTGAAACCAACTCAAACTTGTATTCAAGAAGAAGCATAGAGAGGGGTACCTCGGTAGCTCAGTCAGTTGAGCATCTGATTTCTGCTCAGGTCATGATCTCACAATTTGTGAATTCAAGCCCCATGTCGGGCCCTGTGCTGACAGCTCAGAGCCTAGAGCCTGCTTCGGATTCTGGATCTCCCTCTCTCTCTCTGCCCCTCCTGCACTCACACTCTGTGTCTCTTTCTCAAAACTAAATAAACATTAAAAAAAATTTTAAGAAGAAAAAGAAGGAGCCTAAAGAAATAATTTAATATGCCTAGGATCTGTTTTTCCCAACAAATATCTGAGAAGAGAAAAGCACTTGGTAGACTGACCCAAGATATTTCTATAATGAGGCTTACTTATATTTGTTACCAAGTAACTCATAATTTTGAAAATGTCATAATTTTTTATTAGTGTTGCCTTTTAGAACAATAGGTTGCATGCTGCAATGAAATATGAATAAAGTTTCTACCTAGTAAAATATTTTCCTGTTTCCTCTACCCATTTTGCCTCATAAGAGGGAGTGGAATGACAGATGTGCTATGTTATTAGCAAATCATCATCTCCATTAGGACAGATTTCATGACTGTCTTTTCTTGTAGGGAGTCTCAACTCCTTCAATCTCTGTTCCCTTCCAGCATTTTCCTTTGGATTGGATCATATTTTCATGTACTTGTTTTCATTGTCTAGAAGTATTATGTCCTTCCAGGTAGATTATACGCTCTCCAGGGTTGATTTTCTCTATATTCTATAACCCTCCTTAGCCCTTTGTAGTGCAGTGCTGAAACAGGCATTCAACAAATTAGAGCATTATTGGATTTTATTTTTGAAGGGAGACCAAAGTGGGGTCATCCCTCTGCTTTGCTCCTTGATTTCCTTGGGCTTCTCTAAAACCACATTTCCAAACACAGCACAGCTGAAATAACAACAGCACCAGCTTGCATTTTTACAATACCATATACTTTTCAAAGTGTTTTCACATCTCTTATCTATTTCTCACCCAAATCCTAGGAGGTAAGAAGAACAGATATGGCTCTTCTCATTTGATAGATGGTAAAACAGAGGAAGAGGGAGGTTAAGTGACTTGCCCAGACTCTCACCACTCCAGTACATCTGCCAGAATTATCTTTTTAAAAATAAATATAAACATGACATTCCCCTGCATAAAATCATCAACAGGACCCCGGCTGTCTACAGGGTAAAGTGCAAACTCCTTAGCGGGGCATGCAAGTCCCTTCACATCCTGGCCCCATGCTCCTCACCAGCTTCATCTTCCATTGCTTGGGCCGGGCACTCCACACTGCTCGAACCACCCAGAGCTGCCCCCCACACACATACACATCAGCAGCACTCAAGACTGCATGCCTTTGGACATGTGGCTTCCGCTGCCTGGATTGCCCTTTTGGGTTTAAACCTCTCACTACCACCTTCCAGCCTGAGAAATTCCTATTCAGTCTCCTACATTTAGGTCCAATGAGACCTCTTTTACAATCTTCTTTCTGGCTTCCTTTCTGTTGGCTAAGTTGGCCACCCGTTTACAAGTCACCAGCCTCTACCTGGTTGCTTCCTTTTATCCTACCCTATTTTTTTTTTCTTTTTTATCCCCATAGAACTTGTTACCTTCTAACATACTATGTGATTTGCTTATTTATTAAATCTTCCTGTCTGTCTGCCTCTGCTAGAATGTACACCCACTAGGGCAGGGACCTTTGCTGATTTTCTTCACTGTTCTGTATCCCAAGCACCCAGGACAGAGTCTGACACATATAAGTGCACAGAAGATTCTGAAAGCATCAATTAAGGGAACATTGTTCTGACACTGAGGCTCCAGAGATGAAACACAGTCCCTGGTCTAGGAGAAAAAGAAGTGAACTTCAGCATTATGGTGCACAGGCTGGGAAGTGCAGTGATGGTGGTATGTGCTGGGTGAGATGAGAGCACAGATAAGGGGCAGCCAGTGAGGCAGGGGCCGGCAGGTGTAGATGAAAGCCGCAGACAGGAAAGGCTTAGGCTTCATCCAGTGGGTGATACATAAAGAGAGCCTTGACAGCCATATGCAAGTTCACCAAGTTCAGAAGGAGGTGGGGAGAATCTTTGCATTTGAGAAATTACAAGTCATTTTTTATAGCTTGATCTTAGTGCATATAGGGGTAGGATATAAAGCCAAAGAAGTAATAATTGTGGAGAAGAGACACAGAGCTTTCAAACATAAATAACCCCATCTTTGCCTCACATTCAAATGCAACTAGGTTGTTTATACATTCAGAACAACTATGCTTCAGAAGCACCCTTTTTTCTGCAGTGAAAAACTGCCAGACATTATTAATTCTGATATTAATAGTTTAGAAGGGAAAACAGTCTGGAGTCTGGGCATTTCACCAGATCTCCTGAGACTTTAGAAGAAAATTCTAGAGTGTATACCTTGAAATATTAGTCTTGCTCATTCATGGAGCTTCTGGATCAGCAGAAATTTGATATGTTTTTCTTTATTAAGTCTTTTCTTTTGTCCTGTCAGAGTTAGAAAAGAATTTTTGTAGCTAGAATATATCTAGTTAGAGATGAGTTGTGGTATTTGGCTTAATTTCAGGAGAGTAATATTTTTATTCTTTGAGTGGCTCAGTGTTTTAAACCATCTAAGGATTATCAAGCATTGTGCTAGGTCCTTTGCTACAGAGACTAATAATGCAGGGTTACAGCTTTTAAGGGGCTGATAGACTGGTAGGGATAGGTTGACTTATAAGTATAATATAATGTTATAGAGGTCAAATATGGAAGTTTGTGTAGGATTCAGAGGTCAAAAAGAGAGGGTTTTATTTCTCTAGGAAGTGAGTGAGAGGAAGTGAGCATACAATGAGAATGAACGATCTACAACTACATGCAGCAATATGGATAAATCTTACAAACATAATGTTGAAGAAAAGAAGCCAGAAACCAAGAGTACATATGTATGATTCCATTCATATTTAACACAAAAACAGGCAAAACTAATCCATGCTGTCTGAAGTCAGAGTAGTGGTTACCCTTGGGAAAGCGTTGTGATTAGAGGGAAGACAACAGGTTGAGGTTCTCAAGATATTGTCTCTCTTTTTTTTTTAATGTTTATTTATTTATTTTATAAATAGTTTATTGTCAAGTTGGTTTCCATATAACACCCAGTGCTCATCCCCACAAGTGCCCTCCTCCATGCCCATCACCCCCTTTTTCCTTCCCCCCATACCCATCAGTCCTTAGTTTTATTTACTTTTGAGACAGAGAGACAGCATGAGCAGGGGAGGGTCAGAGAGAGAGGGAGATTACAGAATCCGAAGACAGGCTCCAGGCTTCGAGCTGTCAGCACAGAGCCTGAAGCAGGGCTCGAACCCATGAACTGTGAGATCATGACCTGAGCTGAAGTCGGACACTTAACTGACATAGCCACCCAGGTACCCCTATATTTTTTAAATAATTGTGATTTGTGATTTATAATAAGAAATATAGGACTTGAGGGGTGCCTGGGTGGCTCAATCGGTTAAGCGTCCAACTTCAGCTCAGGTCATGATCTCACAGTTCATGAGTTCAAGCCCTGAGTCTGGCTCTGTGCTAATGACCCAGAGCCTGGAGCCTGCTTCAACTTCTGTGTCTCCCTCTCTGTGCCTCTCTTGTTCATGCTCTGTCTCTTTCATAAATAAATAAACATTAAAAATTAAAAACAAACAAACAAACAATGTTTTGGTCTTCATCTTCCTTTCTGACACAGAGCTCCTAAAACCCTTGGAATTTCCCATGATCAGAAGGATAAAGGTGTCTCTTGTTATGTTAACAAGGGGCTAGGGGCTGGTTGCTTAGAGAGCAAACCAAGTGATTAGATTAGAACTTGCAGTGCCTCCATCCCCCTCACCTTCCGGGAGAGGAGAAGAGAGGAGCTGGAGACTGAGTTCAATTACCAATGGCCAGTGGTGTAATCCATCATTCCTTTGTAATGAAGCTTCCATAAAACCCCAAAAGGACTGTGTTCAGAGAGCTTCCAGGCTGATGAACACCTGGTGATACTTGGAGAGTGTACCTTTCCCTGTACCTTGCCCTATGCATCTCTTCATCTGGCTGCTCCTGAGTTATATTCTTTTATACTAAATCAGTGATGTAGTAAGTAAAACATGTCTCTGAGTTCTGTGACCCGCTGTAGCAAATTAATCAAACCTGAGAGGCGGCTGCTGGAAATTCCAATCTATGGCTGTTTCCTCAGAAGGGTAGGTGACAACCTGGACTTGCAATTGNAGCGGTGGGGGGGGGGCAGTCCTATGGGACTGAGCTCTTGTGGAATCTGATGCTATCTGGGGAGATGATTGGTGTTCAGGAATTGCTTGTTGGTATGGGGAAACCACCCCTTACACACACACACACACACACACACACACACACACCACACTGGAAAGTGCTATCAGAATTCTATTAATAATTAACAATTTTTCAAAAAGAAAATTCAGTTTTAAAGATATTCAAATTCAGTAAAATATATTATGTATGAAGTAAATTTTGGAGAGTAAAAATTTTTATGAAAATATCTTGCAGTTCCCTCGGTTTTACTATTCAAAGTTTGAATACAAAATAAAACTTGCAGTAGTGATCTAGATTAACAAGATTGAAGTGATTTAAGTTCTGTTTCTTTGTCTTTACAATCACCACACTGTCAGTTGGGTTTTTTTTTCAGAACTTTGTTACTCTTGAGATGTACACACGTAGCTGAGCCCATATGTGTCAGGGCCCAACTATATAATTGGATATCTTCCCAATTAAATTCCTTTTAGAATATAACGCTTATTAAAAGATAAGAAATAGGAGTGCCTGGGTGGCTTAGTCTGTGATTTGTGTAAAATATATATTTTATATATTTAAAAATAATCTGTATGCAGAATATATATATATATTTAATTCAATAGTAACTTCACTGATTGCTTAAAGCTTAACCATAAAAAGATTTTTTCATAAGGACTATTCTATCCTTGATATTATTTAGAAGTAATTGTGCATGGTGGTAACAAAAACCAGAATCAGCTTTATTATTGTTTTAAATGATCTACAATGTACCTCTTTACTGTTTGCCCCTGGGGTAGCTTGCTCCCACTACCCACCCTTGGTATGCCACCAAATATGTGGCATACCACATATCCTCTCCTTATGCATATTATGTTTCAATAAAAAGTAAAAAGAAATAAAAGGGACATCTGCGGCAGTTCACAGAAATGTTGAGTGAGCTGGACAAACAGGCTTGAGGCTGCTCCTAAAACAACACCCCAAACTACACAGCCCCCTGGCTTACCAACGCCATTAGCCATTACCGCTGCTGCTGCCCCAGGGAACAGATGACGACAGGCCACTTGCCCTGCTGCCTGGAAAGCCAGAGCCTTTGGCCTGCCACTTTTGCCCAGCAAACAGATAATCCACAGAGTTTTCTTCTTCAAGTTGCTCCTTTGCAAATATTAGATTCAAGTGGGTCTATCTAACTGATGGAGCCTAAGGTCAAATGTTGGGGAATTTGTTTTCTGAATTCCCCCACAGGGGAGATGGCAGTCACAAGGCTGGAAATCACAAGGATGTCCAAAAAGTAATAAATAGCCAAAAAATATGAGAAAGTCCACTACAACATATTTCTTAGCTATTTAATATCAATACAACCTTGTTCTATACTTAATAACCACACACGAACAATCACAATAAAATTCTCCTAAGGAATGTAACGCAAATATCTCTCATGCAAATACACATGCTACTTCTCTGTCCAAAAGGGAGAGAATCTTAAAAACAAAACAAAAACAACAAAATTTCATCCAAGTACTGCATACAGTTCAGAATCTTAGCTCTGGATGAGGTTCAGTTCCAGGTGTGTCTCCTCGGAACCTTTAAGTGACCTTAGCACTAAAAGATAAGGTGACTGCCTCCAATGCACTGAATATGCAATAGGGAAAGATCAGGATTTTGGTAACAACTTCAGGAAAGATGGGAATGGGAAACATATGGCAGTCAGAGCGAATATCAAACACTATCTGGTGGTGAGATTGAGGACTTTTTGCCTTGGTGGTGGTAGAAGATTTTGGTTGGCACATCTGATAGCCTCTGTTTCTGCCTTCTGGAGAAATCCTAGTCCATTTTTATCCATGACATCATGTGAGAAGAACTTTGGAAAGGGTGCCTTTCCTGGGGGTTTCACAGACCTTCATAGTAGACTTCTATCTAGTAGGTGTGAGTCTAAGGGCCTGGGGTGGCCTTAGGGGCTCAACAATTAAAGGCTGTTGGCAGACAAGTCTGTAGTTTCTTTGGCAATATACTGTTGTGAGACAGTTTTCCTTGGGGTTCTTGCATCTCACATGTCTTGTATGCGAAGCACTGATGGCCTTTACTTTCCAACTATCTCTTCAAGGATGTTTGTGTAGAAAACAGCCATGGAAGAAAGCAATAGTGTTTCCCTCCAGAACAAAGTTCAAGCATGCTTATAGTCCCCTATAAAATATTTGGGTTCCCTCAGCTTGGGGCACCTTTCCTGTGATGTGCATATCTGATATACTTCTGGGCGCATCCACTAGTCTGAATTCACTCCTATCCTTTGGATCTTTGCTGAAAATGGCAAGAAATAACCAGGATATGTTGATATGAATTATAGCTACTCTTTTCTCTAACAACGACAACAACAACATAAAATACCAGGGTTTATGTCCCAAGAAACAAAGGGAGAGCATTCTCCATGGAGAACGTTTTGACATCATATAATAAGGTTCCTGCTCTTTCTAGCCTGCAAAATCTGTGTCCTCATTGTCAAAGCCTTCTTTCTGTAAGCCATTACCATATTTTAGGTTCTCTTAGTTGAAGCACTCTACTTCTGACACCAAATCTGTTGGTCTAGATTGGCTCCACGTAATAAACTAAAACTGCCATATAATGGCTTAGACACATAAGGGGTGAATTTCACTCACAAAACTAGAAATCTAGAGGTAATTTTCCCAGGGCCGAAATGGTGGTTCCATAATGAATCAGAACCCCAGTTCCCTCTAGCTGTTCACCCAGCCCTTTTGGCACGTGGAATTCATCCTCAGCTTGTCACCTTGGGGTTGCAAAGTGGTTGCCCCACCTTCAGATACACGTCTAAAACCAAGGTAGCAAGAAGGGGAAAAGCAAAAAGATAAAGGCTCCTGCAGTTAGGTATCCCTGCATTTAAAGAACTTTTGAGAAACTCCCACATAGTAACTTTTGTTTCATCTTATCAGTCGAAAGATGTCACATCCCCACCCTCCTCCCCAGCTGCACATAGTAGCTGGGAAACAAAATTCTGTTGGTGGGCATGATGCCGCCTAAAGCAGAGTTCTGCTAGTAAAATAAAAAGAGAAAACAAATATTGCAGAAGTTACCATCAGTGTCTGCCACAGCAATTTATTAAAGAAAATTTAATGCTACACAGAACAAAATATATCTTAAGCTATATCTATTCTGCAGACTCTCTGAATACAATCTTCTGAGTGGCAAGACAGTGAAAATGATGTAGGGAGAAGAGATAGGAGAGGCCTTCAATAATCTAGACAAAAAATAATGAGGGTCTGAATAGAGACGTGAAAAAAAAAAAGGATAGAAAAGCTGTTCAGAATTGGGGGACAGTGTCCATCCCTAGGCCTGATGTTTCCTTCCAAGTGACGACAGCTTTACAAAGGGTCCCCTTTGACACTCTGGTCTCTACATATCTTCATGTCCCTCTGCCCAACGAGGAGTGGAGTGATTTTTCTCTGATCAGTGCATGAGGAAAGAACAATGAGGCTCATTTCACATCTTCCGTTTTCCCTGTGGGTGTGAGCCTCTCGTGACGTGCAGCCTTGTGATGGGAAACTGGAGGTTTCTCTCCCCTGGCCCTTCATACTGGGGAGCCAGTCTATCACTGCTTATTTTTCCTGTTGGGCAAGCCAGCCACAAGAGCATAAGTTCAATGCACCCCCATGGGGTAAGTCTTACAATGTCCAAGGCCTCCCTATCCAGACTTGCCTGCAGCCAGGTGGGTAAATCTGCCTGATTCTGGAGTTAAGGTTTACCCAACATATTGAGTTAACAGGTCAAAAGCCATATAACCTACCTCTGTCAGGTATGAAGATGCTATTTTGTCCCCCATCTGCCTCTCCTGGTCATTATTTATATCTTTGAGAAAAAAAACCAACTCTGTTGATATAATTCACATACCATACAATTCACCCATTTAAGGTATATATTTCAATGGGTTGTAGCATTTATATATTCACAGACTTGTGCAGCCATTATCACAGTCAATTTGGGAACACTTCCATCACCCCACAAAGAAATCTTTACCTTTTAGTTGTCACCCCATTCTCCTCCCTACCCCTACCAAGGAGTCATACAATATGTGCTGTTTCTGGCTTCTTTGACTTAGCATAAGATTTTCAATATTTCTTCATGTTGGAGCACGTATAAGCCATCCATTCCTTTTTACTGCCAGATAATTTTCTATTGTATAACTATAACACATTTGGTTTATCCATTCATCAGCTGATGATCATTCAGCTGTTATGAATGTTTTTGGTATTAAGAATAATACTGCTGTGAACATTTCTAGACATGTTTTTGTACGGACGTATATTTTCAGTTCTTGGCATACATACCTAAGAGTGGAATTGGTGAGTCATATGATAATTCTTTGTTTAGCCTTTTTAAAAGAAACTGCCAGATTGTTTTCCAAAGTGGCTGTACCACTTTACATTCTCAGTGTATAAGCGTTCCAAATTCTCTATATCCTCATCAACCCCTGTTACTATCTTTTTTATCATAGCCATTCTAGTGGATGTGCAAAGGTATCTCGTTCTGGTTTTGATTTGCATTTACCAGGCGGATAATGAATGCTCTTTTGTTGACTTGGATGGTAGTTATATGTGTATGTTTACTGTTATAATTCATCACAATGTGCACTTATGATTGGCACAGTTTTCTGAACATATTATACTTCAACACAAAAGTTTATTTAAAAGTGCACATTCTACATCAGGTAAGGACTTCTTAGGTTTTGTTTTAAAAATGAAATCATCACCAACCAACAAAAAAGAGGAGTTAAGAACAGTGGGTTTTAAGTGAGACAGACTTGGATAGGAATCCATGCTGCTTGATGCTGTGTCTACTAGAGGGAAACTTCCTAACTCCTCCGGACCTCTGTTGCTTCATCTTTAAATAATTTTTTCAATAACAATACTCCACAGGGTGTTTAGTGTGGTTCATGTAAGAGCTCAAAATAACAAAGTTTTTCTGAAAACATAAAACTTATTCACTCATAAAGCTAGTCTTGCATTTGCATCTTTTGTAGCTGATAAGCCTCTTGACTAGTGAGTGCACTTTCCCCCGTCTGGTATAGACATGTCTTCCTGAAGTCATTAAAAAACAAAAATGATGAATGTATCTTCCTTAGAAACAGATTTATGAAACTTTCAATAATTGGCTATGTTATGTGAAGTGACGAAGTTAACCTTACGAATTTTCTCTTACTACAAAGACCAAAGGGAAGATTAATGTTTTCTAATGGTCAAAGTGTTTGAGATTTAAAGCACTGTATTTGTTTTATTGCTCAATCTACAGCTCAGGTGCAATATGTTCCAGTAAGCCACCAATCAACTGGTTTAAAAAGATTGTTTCACCTATAAAGTCACTATAATCATACCTTGCATCACTAGCATAAAATTTAATTATTAGCTGTAAATCTCTGAGATCCTAAGATGATAGTTGCTTTGTAAATTCAACGTTACACCACAACAGCATTAGAAGAGATTCCAAGATTCCCACCATAAATACACATTATAAAATTTTGTTAACTTGCACTTATATAAACTTTTTAGTTACAAAATTATGGCTTTAGATTTTTGATTTTTCTCTCTGAGTCAATCAGGATTAGGTTCAGCTGAATGTAAGAGAAATCCAATATAATGGAGGATTAAATAAGTTGGAGGTTTATTTTTCTCTTAAGTAAAACAAGTCCAGAGGTAGGCAGTCATGCGCAGGAACTACATCTTCCTGATGGTATCAGGGATATGGACTCCTTCTATCTTTACTTTCCATCGTCATGGCTTTCGTCATTAAGGCCACATCATGGTTTTAGTTTGGTTGCTGCAACTCCCACCATCAAGTTCATGTTTTACGTAGCAAGAAGGAAAAAGAGGCCAGGGTAAAAGAATCAGCTTCCAGACCACTCTGCTCCTTTATTAGAGCTTTCCAAAAAGGTCCTCTCACAATTCCTACTTATATCTCATTAACTATCCCTAGCCATAATAAGGCAGATACAGTTAGTTGCATAGAAGGGTACGTTGTCATGCCTATGCTATAGGAAGGAGGGCTTTACTACCAAACTTTACTACCAAAGAATAAGAAGATGGATAGCAGGTTGACAGGTAGTAGTCTCAGCCACCCCCCCTTTTTTTTTTTTTAACTCTTTTCTCTGTCTTCTAGAATGTTATAATCTTCTATTTTTCATTCAAGATTAAAATTTATTTTTTTTAATGTTTTTTATTTATTTCTAGGAGAGAGAGAGAGAGAGAGAGAGAGACAGCGCGAGCAGGGGAGGGTCAGAGAGAGAGGGAGTCACAGACTGAAACAGGCTCCAGGCTCTGAGCTGGCAGTCAGCGCAGAGCCCGACGCGGGGCTCGAACCCACGAACCTCGAGATCATGACCTGAGCGAAAGTCGGACGCTTAACCGACTAAGCCACCCGGGCGCCCCAAGATTAAAATTTAAAGCAGGTATTAGAGATTTATTACAAATCAGTTTAGTTTACTTTTATATTATTCACTAATATAATAAATATTTATTAAATTTTCTTTTGTATTTGACACTTTGATATGTGAAGAGATGCAAGAATGGACACATCGCACCTTCTTAGAGGTCATTGTACATTGATTCAGTAAAACTATGATGATTATTAATTTAAATGATGCCCATTTCAAATAGGTTGCCCTTTATAATATAGCATTACTAGTTGTAATAGTACAACTACATGTACTATTTTAACATAAAAATATAATTTCCTTTATCAGATGAATAATTTCATAGTGTTGAGATGCCTGATATAGATTTAAAGAAAAAATTTTAGATATCAATATGCAAAGCATTCTCCTTACAGAAAAATTTTATTTTGGGTCCAATAATAAAATTTAAAGTGAATACATTAATATGGCCCTTGCAAATAGAATAATTAAAAATATAACCCACATCAGGCTCTGTGCTGACAGCACAGAGGCTGGAGCCTGCTTCAGATTCTGTGTCTGCCTCTTTCTCTTCCCCTCCCTGCTCATGCACTGTCTCTGTCTCTCAGTAATAAATAAACATCGAAAAAGTGTTTTTAAATATAAGTTGAACCATGTTTTCCAGAATGTTTAATCAGACAGAACAAAGAGGTAGCGCTAGAGGGAAAGCAGACGAACAATAAAGAAAACCTATAAATATTTGGTTTTGTTTTTTAGGTAAAAAATCGGCTAGGACACTATTGTCTTGCAGAAGATTGGAGTCTTGTTCAGCTGCTTGGCATCATTTTTTGAAAGTTCTTAGGTATGTTTTTAAGAAACTCTGAAGAATATTATGTAATAATAACAGGTTGTTATTGTGGTTGTATAAATGACAACTCTTATTTTATTGCCTTTGACACACTAGTGACCTATATTTTATTTTGGGCATAGGATCAAGTTGAAATCAGTCAGCTTCAATTTCAACTGGCTGCAAATTTCTTCAATTGGCTCCAAATTTCTTTACCTTGAATATATGGAACATATGGAACATGCCATATCTAGAAAAATAGACAATATTTCTTGTACCACTTCTCTGAGTTTAGGAAACTTAGGTGAAAAAGAAAAAAAAGTCCATAGAACACTTATTTAACAAAAATGAAGCTAACAATTTTTCAGTTCCTTTAAAAATCAATTTGACCTGAGATTATATTTTTTTAAGTTTATTTATTTATTTTGAGAGAAAAAGAGAGAGAGGGAGGGAGAGAGAGAATGAGTGGGGGAGGGGCAGAGAGAGAGGGAGAGAATCCCAAGCAGTCTCTGTCAGTGTAGAGCCCGACATGGGGCTCCATCGCACCACTGTGAGATTATGACCTTGAGCTGAAATCAAGAGTTAGTGCTTAACTGACTGAGCCACCTAGGCGCCCCATGACCTGAGATATTATTTTTAAATGACTGTAAAGCATAGGAGTATACAGTATATACTTTTCTCATGAGGCTGGTTTTTATCACCCACTTGAAAGTAGTTCTCCTACCCAGTAGCTATTAGGAATGGAACCTAATTTCCTGTTTTGAAAATTAGGGGGAGCCTGGGTGTCTCAGTCCGTTAAGCGTTCAGTTCAGGTCATGATCTCCCAGTTCATGAGTTCAGGCCTGCATCAGGCTCTGTGCTGACAGCTCAGAGCCTGAAGCCTGCTTCGGATTCTGTGTCCCCCCTCTCTCTGCCCCTCCTTTGCTCTCTCTCCCTCTCAAAAATAAATAAACGTTAAAAAATATATTTTGAAAATTAGGAGAAAAGTTTAGAAAAAATGGATTTCAAGCTGAGTCACATAAGCATCCTATTCCCATTCAAGATATATCCTTTATTTTTATTCTTCCTGGTATCCCAAGTACCTAAACAGTACCTGGCACATAATTCAGATAAATATGTATGTATGTATGTATGAATGAGTGAGTGAAAGGTTAAAGTTTCAAATACTTTTGTTCATATCCTTTCACCATCTCCCTTTCAAGAACTTCCCTTGAAAGGATGTTCTTTTACTTCACAAGGACTGTAGAAAGAAGAAAAGTAACACAAAGGATAAGACTTTGAAATGCTTGATGAAATGGTACATGTATTCTTAGAACTTCCTAGTGTGCATTCTTAGAACTTTGCTATAATAAGGTGTCTTCAGTGGGGAGGAAATCAGGGATTATTCCTTCAGGACCAACAGGTACCTACTGACTGCCTGCTGGGTGCTGAGCTCTGAGGTGGCTACAAGGAACACAGTGTAAACATGACACATAAGTTCCCTGCCTTCAGGTTCAGTGTCTACATCATCAAGCATATTCCACGCAAGAATAAATCCTTTTAAGTCTGGTCTAGCCAGATGTTTTCTGTATTTCAGTCCTCCTTTTTTTCTCATTCACAGGCCTTTTTAAAATATTGAAATATAATCATGATATCAGCAAGCTATACATTTTTCAAGTGTGCAACTTGATAAATCTTGTATATGCTTACAACCATGACACAATCACTACAATCAAGGTAATGAACATATCCATAACCCTCCAAAGTTTCCTTATGCCCTTTGGTAATTTATCTTTCCCTCTCCTTGCCTAGTCCCCCATACCCAGGCAATAATAATCCACAGTGCTGCCACTTTAGTTTGTGTTATCTAGAATTTTATATAAATGGAATCATATAGTATGTCTTGTCTTCTTTCATGTGGCAAATTTAGTCTGAGATTCATCCATGTTGTATATATCATTAGTTCATTTTTTTCTAATTGTAGAGTGGTATTCTTTTACATGGATATATAACAGTTTTTTTTAATCTATTCATTTGTTGATGAACATTTGGGTTGTTACCTATTTGTGGCTGTTACATGTAATGCTGCTGCCTTTTTGGAAACTAGCTCCTCAAAAAGCTAAGCATAGGAGTGACCGGATGGCTCAGTCAGTTGAGCGTCCAATTTTGGCTCAGGTCGTGATCTTGCAGTTTGTGTGTTCGAGCCCCTTCGAGAGCTCTGTGCTCACAACTCAGAGTCTGGAGCTATTTTGGATTCAGTGTCTCCCTCTGTCTGCCCCTCCTCTGCTCACGCTCTATTTCTCTCTCTCAAAAATAAATAAACATTTTACAAAATTAAAAAAAAAACACCACTAAACATAATTACCATATAACCCAGCGTTTCACTCCTAGGTATATGCCCAAGAGAGATGTAAACATATGTCCACACAAATCCTTGTGCATGAGTTTTCATAGAAGCATTATTCATAATAGCCAAATGATGGAAACAACCTAAATATGCATCCTCTGATGAACAAAAAAACAAAATATGGTATATTCATAACAATGACATACTGTTAAGCAATAAAAAGCAATGAATGACTGATACATACAACTTTGAAAGCATTATGGTAAAAGAAAGAAGCCAGACACAGAAGGCCATATATTGTATGATGCCATTTATATGAATTGTCTAAAATAGACAAATTCACAGAGATGGAAAATAGAGTGGTGGTTGCCAAGAGCAATTGTTCCAGCACCATTTGCTTAAAAGACTAAATTGCCTTTGCATCTTAGTCACAAGTCAATTGACCATGTGTGAGTCTGTTTCTATGCTCTCTATTCTTTTCCTTTCATCTATTTGTCTATCTTGATGTTAATACTACACTGTCTTGATTACTCTTACCATTCTGCATTTGTATCACCAATTCATTAGAGTTCTAGTCACTGCTTCACATCTTTATAGCACTTGGTATTTTCAGGTTTTTTTTTCTTTTAATTAGCTATTATATTAGGTATGTAGCAGTATCTCATCATGTTTTTAATTTGCATTAAAATTGGGTTGTTCTTTTTCTTATTGATCCTCCCATCATTTAAAAAATTAATTTTCCCAGCTGGTTCAGTTGGTAAAGCATTCGACTTCAGCTCAAGGCATGATCTCACAGTTTGTGAGTTTGAGCCCCGCATCAGGCTGTGTGCTGACAGCTCGGAGCCTGCAGCCTGCTTCAGATTCTGTGTCCCCCTCCCTCACTCTGCCCTTCCCCTGCTCATGCTCTGTCTCTCTCCCTCTCAAGAATAAATGAACATTAAAAAAATTAATTTTCCCTTGTTTCCTAAAAAATAACCAGCTTAGGTGTGTATCATGGCCTCCTTGTGTTTTCTTGCATTTTCAAGTAAGAGGGAAGCTTGAAATTACCTTAAGTGGATAGTTTGCCCCAGAAAATTGGAAGGCATTGGCTTGAATTCAGGACAAAACTTTGGAGTCACCTTGAATTTCTCTTTTTCTCACACCTCACATCTGATCTGTCATTAAATCTTAACAGCTTTACCACTAAAATATCTAGAATTCAGTTTCTGACCACCACTCCACCATTTTCTCTCTCTCCACCTGTAATAACTTCCTAACCGGTGGCACTACTTTGACCCTGGTCCAACTTACCTCAAATTGCAATACACCTGCCAGAGTGATCCTTTACAAAATACATTAAGTTTGCTCAAAATATGACAAAGACTTGCCAGAGAGTCAAAGTGAAAATTCTTGTTATGACCAAGGAGACCATGATCTGGCCATGGCTATTTCATTTTTTGCCTCCTCTCTTCTTAGATCCAGCCCACCCGCCATATCACTTCTACCTTGCATCCTTTCCTTGCTGTTCTTATGAATGCAACTCTTCCCTGCAGGTTTCTTTATTCACACTTTGCTCATTTCCTTCAGTTCTCAATATGAATTGAGCAATTTTCTTCCATCACTCTTTCTAAAAAGGCATGTACACACCGCCTACACACACCACGGGTTCTCCCTACTTTTTCTTCCCCCTCCCTCTTCTGCTTTTACCTGCTTGGTAGTCCTAGTTAACATTTTACAGTAATTACTTGTTTAGTAACAGCTAATACATTCAGTGCTCACGTTTTAAGTGCTTTGTATATTAATTTACTTAATCCTCACAGCACCATGAGGTAAATACTTAATTGTTCTTTAAATATTTTGTTTATGTATTTTGAGAGAGACAGAGCATGAGGAGAGGCAGAGAGAGGGGCAGTGCAGACCCCGTGCGGGGCTTGAACTCGGGAACATGAGCTGAAATCTGAAGTCAGATGTTTAACCCACTGAGCCGTCCAGGCGCCACAGTACCTCATTGCTCTCATTTTTCCGAAAGGAAGCTTTAACAGATGTTAGGCAATTGCCCCAAATCATACGCCCATCAAATGGTGCAGCAGGGGATTCCATCCCTAGGAATTATACTCTAGAGGCCATGCTGTAAACTATGATGCCATCCAGGATTGCCTTTCTAATTACTTTGAAATGTTTACGTTCTGGGCGCCAGCTGGAATGTAAGCTGCATGAGGGAGCTTCTTTTGGAAGCTCCCCAGCGCAGAGAACACAGCCTGCCAACAATTCCCTCAATACGTGCTGAAAAGTGGGATAAATTTTAAGTCGAAAAAAATTGTCGGGCTCAGCAAAAACCGTAAACCCTGAAGGCTCTTTCGGACTGCTAAGGGCCAAGGCTTGTGGGCCCGAGGTGCCTTTGTAGTGAGGCCGGAGAGGCTGGCTGGCAGAGGGGGCGTGGCTGCAAAGGAACGACTATTTTGAGCACAACTTTTGTTGACCGAACAGGCTTAACAATTCAAGAAGGTGGTGAGCTAACTAAGGCGCAAGGCGGGAGCTAACGCGAAGGTTAACAGGCGACACCATTCTAGAAGTTAGAAGCAAAGGGCGCGCACGGACACGGCCCCCTAGAGCGTGCCTGCGAAATCCGCCCCAGCACATCTACTCCGCCCTCAGAGGGCCGTGGGATCGGCCTCGTAGTCCCGCCCATTCCGGTGACCCCGCTTTACAAGACCGGCGCAGGGTAACCCGGAAGTGGTTGTAAGGCGCCTCAACGCGCCACAGCTCCCTTTTCCGGTCGGCGTGGTTCTGAGAGCGGAGTCACCGCCGTCCCTGCGCCTTCACCATGAGCGTGCCGGCTTTCATTGACATCAGTGAGGAGGATCAGGTGTGCCCCCGGGCCGCGACCGCCGCCAGGGTGGGGTTGGGGGAGTCCTCAAGGGAATGAGGGGCCGAGTCGGGGCTGAGCCAGGACCAGGCGGGTGGGACGCCGCCCCGCGGAGCCCGCTCCGGAGCTGAGAGCCGCGCGTTGCTCCCACACGCGAGTAGCGAGGCCGTGAGGCAAGGCGCTAATTTCTGGCCTGGAGTTGCATTAGCACGCTGGCCGTCGGTTCCACGGTTGGCCCGAGACTTTCCAGCCAGCTTCCTGGTTGGCATCGGGACTCCTCCAAACCGTGTCATTTCTGACGACACTACCTTTCGACTGACTGGGGATGGTGTCGGCTTCCGCCTCCCAAGTGCAGCTACATCCGGAGTGGGAGGTGGCGAATCTTTAGACGGCGTAAGCAGTCTTGGGTAAAATAATTTTGTACAAAAAGTGAAAATGGCTTTATTATGCGATCACAGAGGCAGAGGTGACCCTATTTTATACATAGGCCATATCTTCTATTATTTCTTGTGCAGGAGTGAGGTTCTGAAACCTGAAAATAGAACGTCAGTTTCGCCCTCACATCTGGTGAACCATCCTAATATTTTATATTTCGGGCTCGGTCATTTGTATGCATGGCTTAATACTTAACATTTTTTCTCCCATAACAAAAGTTAAGCTTTAGTTGATGGGAGTTAAAATAAACATGAAATGGATTTTTCTGTAAGTTGATTTTGTAGAACTGAAAACCGTGTTCTGTGAAGTCGCAAGTGTTGTTTTATATTTTTTGCTACTCCACTTGGGTGGAAATTTGGTTTCCATAGAAAAAAACGCTGTTACTGCCCGAAGGTATCTCTTGGAATTACAGATGTGATTTCCTCCCATGGTGAAAGTGCACATTTCTCACCCATGAAGAGCAAAGAAAGGGGGCGAGGGAAGGAGTTGAGCACACTTAGAAAGGAAAATGTGGAAGACCATCAAAAAAGCGTATATGGATATTAATGGAGTGATGTTAGCAACAAATTGGCTATTAGTTTACCCACAGAAAGTACTTGATTTAACATAGGAATTTGTAGCCCAGGAAGTTCTTGTCATTGGCCACATTTCAGTTTTAAATGAAACATAGGTTATGCTACTCTTGTAATACATTAGTTTGACACCAGCTGTTCTTTTCAGGTAGATAAAGTGATTGCTTCAGAAATTTAACTTCAGGTTCTGTGTTTGAGTTCATAAATGGAGTTCAGAATTTTGTCATTTGCTGTACCTCTCTACAACCACCTGGAGCCAGTGAGGATGACAGATAAAAACAATAAACCCATTGATTGGTTCTTAGAAAAAGTTTGCAGTGTATCTACAAAGCAGAAGCCGAACAAATGCTTTTTTGTGTTTTTTTTTCTTGGACCATATTATGTTTCCTTTACGGAAAAACATGTTCCCCAGTGGTGTGTTTCTGCTCTTTGATATGGTGACATTTGTTTCATGAAATCTTGTTTATAATATCAATTCTCAGCGCTCACTTGGGGAGCATATATATGGTAATACCAGCTCATAGATGAAGTTACTATGTTGTTACCTGAAATCATAGCACCATCAGATCTACAGATAAAATGTACTTTTCTTAGGTAGTCAGGCATGTTGTGGGTTTAGAAAATGTGATACGTATGCATTTACGAATGGTATTTGTTCATCTCCCTCTTTCCTTTTCATTTTATTACTTTAAGTACCATCTACATTCATGTTTGGCTGCCATAAATACCAAGGCCTCAAAAGAAAAACTTAACTAAATATTATATATATATGCATTAGAGTAGGAAATGTCTAAATACCTGAATGTGGTACTGTAGTTACGTTTTTTAGGTCCAGGGGTGCATTCTGATCCAGATAGTATTTTGCATTCTAAAAGATTAGTTATATAGTAGACCCAGTTTGAAAAGTATTATATGCAAGACATCATTCAAAGGCATCATCTTTTTTTTATCTTTGTGTCTCCCAAAATGCTTGTCTCAGGTTCTCAGACATTTTATTGACAAATGATTACTTTTTTGCCAAGGTAATGGCACATGTCTAACTTTTTAAAATAGCTGTATTATGTAGCAATAAAATTGCACTTCTTTCAGACAAGTTGAATTTACCAAGTCAGATTAATTCTCCTCCACATATAGTTCTCTCCTCAAAACAAGCTCCTCAAAAATGAAGTTTTTGCTATGCACTGGAAGTTCAATAGCATATAGGTGATAGAGAAATTCTGAAGGTGGTGCATGTGGGCCATAGTGGGTTTGTGTAGCCACTTGGTTTTGTTGAGGAAAACCTGTGGCTCCTGTGGGGTTGTGATGGGGTCTAAGGGTGGGGGAGAGGCACTTCAACATAATAACTTAAATTCGTTGTCAAGTATGGTATTTACATCTTTTTCCCCCCCAGAAAAAGAATGGTTTCAGATCTTGAATTTTGGTATTGTTGGTTTTACAGATGTTTATCAGTCTTACTTGATTCAACAGGCTGCTGAGCTTCGAGCTTATCTGAAATCTAAAGGAGCTGAAATTTCAGAAGAGAACTCAGAAGGTGGACTTCATGTAGATTTAGCTCAGATTATTGAGGCTTGTGATGTATGTCTGAAGGAAGATGATAAAGGTTTGTTTTTAATTTTTTGTCATGTTTCTTATTAATCATAAAGGATCTACTTTTAAATTTTTCTTGTAAATTCTGTTTGTTGTGGAACTGTTAAGCCCTGTAGTTTTTAATTTTTGCTTATACATTCAGTTTATACTTATGAAGAAACCTATTTTGACAAAACATCTTTTTTACATCAGTCATATTTTTTGAATGTTAGGTGCATACACTCAATACTGANAACCTATTTTGACAAAACATCTTTTTTACATCAGTCATATTTTTTGAATAGGTGCATACACTCAATACTGTTAATTTCAGGATGAACTGAAGAAAAATGAAGCTCTTCTTTACTTTTCATAGGTTTACATTAATATCAGATGGGACAGGGGCACATGGGTGGCTTAGTCGGTTAAGCTCCAACTTTGGCTCAGGTCATGATCTCAGGGTTCATGAGTTTGAGCCCCACATTGGGCTCTGTGCTGACAGCTTAGAGCCTGGAACCTTCTTCAGATTCTAGGTCTCAGCTCAGGGTTCATGAGTTTGAGCCCCACATTGGGCTCTGTGCTGACGGCTTAGAGCCTGGAACCTTCTTCAGATTCTAGGTCTCACTCTCTTTCTGCTGTTCCCTTGCTTGTTTTTGCGCGCGCTTGCTCTCTCTCTCTCTCAAAAATAAAACATTAAAAAAAATTTAATATCAAATGGGGTATAATTTCAAGTAATCTAAGAGACATTTAATTACTTGGCTGGTTCCCTATTTATTGACATAAATGGGAAATTTTGAAAGGGAATCCTGTGATCTTCAGTTAAGGTTTGAAATTAAACTTGGTATATAGTTAATATCTTACGCTCAAAACTCAGTGATCCAGCCAGGAAGTTGACAACTTTCATTTTTAAAATAATTTTCTGTTTATATGTAAAAGTTTTCTTCGGTTGGGAAAGCATTCTAGGCTAAGACCTAACCAATAACTTGTAAATTATTGAATATTTTGTCAATAAAAATTGAAGCCATATATTAGACATGTAAATTAGTCTTTTCCTCTACTGGTTAAAAACCAAATCTTAGATAATCATTTCTTTTTTCTTTAATAAAATGTACAGATTGCTTTCTCAGTGTTAGCTATATGACAGAATTGGTTTCGTTTGAATTCACGTATATTTTTAGCATAATGCACACTATTGAAGTATTTTACAGTAGCTAGATCACATCTTCCTAAAGTGTCTTAATGTTAAATGGCCTTTACTGTATTAAAACACTGGAAATACATAGTTAATTAGACACGCTAAATATGATATCATTGCTGTTGTGTTATCCATACATGTATAGATGTTGAAAGTGTGATGAACAGCGTGGTATCCCTTCTATTGATCCTGGAACCGGACAAGCAAGAAGCTCTGATTGAAAGCCTATGTGAAAAGCTGGTCAAATTTCGGGAAGGTGAACGCCCATCTCTGAGACTACAATTGTAAGTTAAGAATTGAAAGATTTGGTTTGTCAAGGGGCTCTCTTTATGTTGGTGTCATTTAATGGTTAAAAGCAAGAATTCTGGAACTTGACTGTCAGCTGTGGCTCTTTTTAGTGTGACCTTGGACAAGTCATTTAACCTTCTGTGTCCCCCATTTCCCTTCTTGTAATATGAAGTGTTAATAATACCTGTTTCAGATTTGTTCTGAGAGCAAATAATCTCAACTTAATCATCATAATTGTTGATCTCAAACACTCTTTTATTATTTGTTAACCAGGCTAAGCAACCTTTTCCATGGGATGGATAAGAATACTCCTGTAAGATATACAGTATATTGCAGCCTCATTAAAGTGGCAGCATCTTGTGGGGCCATCCAGTATATTCCAACTGAACTGGATCAGGTGAGTTGTTATGTGGAATACTTGTTCTGCACATGAGAAGTATAGATTTATGTTATAGCTTAAGTAAGTAGCAAATAGTATGTTCTAAAGTTATCTTTTAAATGGTGAAAGTACAATCAGCTGTGTCACTAAATTTCTTGATTTTGTCAATCTTGTAGGTTAGAAAATGGATTTCTGATTGGAACCTCACCACTGAAAAAAAACACACCCTTTTAAGGCTCCTTTATGAGGCACTTGTGGATTGTAAGAAAAGGTATTCACAATTAGTGTACTAACTTAAAACTTCACAGGCAATATAGCAATTGAGGCTGTTTTTAAAAACAAGTAGGGTGATTTTGCTCTGTTTTATTCTTTTAAAAAAATTTTTTTTAATGTTTATTTACTTTAGAAAGAGAGAGAGTGTGCGAATGTGGGGGAGGGGCAGAGAGAGAGGGAGACACAGAATCTGAAGCAGGCCCCAGGTTCTGAGGTGTGAGCACAGAGCCTGATGTGGGGCTGGAACTCACAAACCTCAAGATCATGACCTGAGCTGAAGTCGGACGCTTAACTCATTGAGCCATCCAGGCGCCCCCCCTCTGTTTTATTCTCCACAGAGTTGTTGTAAATGTATTTCTTTCTGTAAATTTCATCTAAGTTAAACATAATTACAAAGTTTAAAACTTACATCTTTCAACATTTTAAAAATCAAAACTTGCTTTTCCAAAAAATGGTACAGTTGTTCATGTGAAAGCTGTATATAACTTTAGACTAAGGTATTTAATGATGCTTTGATATCTTAGTATGAGGTAGTGCTCCCACTTTTACTTAATGATAGTGAGGGTTTATCATAGTTTCCACAAAGTCTCCTATAAAAACAGTGCCCCCGAGATCAAATTCTGCAATAGACTCTACTAAATGAGTACCTATTTGGCTTCTGCAGGGTCTTCGGTTTCTGAGGCTTGTAATTCAGCCCAGCTAACTTCATGCCCAAAGTATTTATTGTATATACCTGGTTTTAGAATGCTTACCAAATGATAGGTTTGGCTCAGTTTTCAGAACTAATATTGAAAGATAATTTTACCTTTTTGACCTAGCTTTTCAATTTCTCTTTTCACATAGTGGTTAAATACTTCTAGAAAAAGTAAACAGCCTCCTCTTTAGTTTTATTGTACAATTTTTATATGAGGTTTTAGTGCTGGGTATTTAACATACTAGAGAGGGTAAGCAAAGTTTCTCCTATGTTAAGTAATGTAAACTTTTTGCAGACTACTTAAATTTAACAGGAGGAAATTTTTGTTGTGAAAGTTGGAACATTTTATCATAAAAGAAGAGAAGCAGGGGATCTTGCATTAATAGCCTGTTTCATTCTGATCAGTGGCTATTATATATTCTCAGACTTATGGCAGGATTCTAATATGTAGTTAGTAAAGTGTTAAGAGTAAATAGTTAATAACAAAGATGATTTCAAATAGAGAGAGCATTAAAAGCTGTTAGAGAAAGAATCCTTATTTTCATTCACAATTCAAAGGTGCCGGCTGTGGAGCCAGACTACTAGGATTCAAATCTTGGCTTACCTACTTGTTGTATGACCCTAAATAAATTACTTAACATCTCTGTACCTTGGTTTCCAATTTCAAAGTGGAAATAATAGTGGTACTTGCCTCTCATGGGGTTGCTGAAAAGATGATGACATATACCTAAAGTTCTTACTGAGACAGCACTCATTAAAAGTTGGATATTACTCTCTCCTTTTCATTTTTCAGGCTCACCTTTAAGAGGTTAGTCTTTCTGGTAGAGTAATTTAAAATGATGAGTGTTAACAGTTTCCCTCTGAACGTCTAGTGGTTATCAGAGATAATGACTACTCACCGGATGATTTCTCTAATTGCTGTTTAGAAGGTCCTTAGTCTGTTATATGTAGAAGGAAAGCGACTAAGGTTCTGAGGAATTCCAAATTTAATTTTCAGAGAAATTGAAATAGGACATCAGTTCTCTGTGCTCTACCAGACATATCCCAATGTTAACATACTAGAAAATACCTGCAGCATTTGTCAGAGATGGTCACTCTTTCCTTTTGAACATTTTCTTCAGTTGGTTTTTGAAGCCTCCTTCCTTCTTCCTCTCCCCTCTTTATTGAAGTATAGTTGACATACCATATATTAATTTCAGATGTACAACATAGTGATTCTACATTTATCTACAAGGGGCTTCTTTCTCTTGATTCTTCTCTTCATTCACAACTTGTTTGTAGGTTCTTTTTTCTCTAAACATTAGGATAACTTACTCCTGGGACTTTTTCTTCTCAGTTACATTAATTTCCTGTGAATGTTGTTTCTGGCTTTTGCTCTGATTTTGGGGGAGGATGAGCACCAAATGCATTTTGAGTGAGACAATTTTCTGTAATTGCTAGGTTGTTAACGTTCAGTGGAAGGCACTTCACAACCCTGGCCTCACCTACTAAAATGCCAGTGGGGCATTTAGTCATTAATGTCCTAGTCATTAGGACAGCTGCAACAGCTCCCATGCATTTGCAAATACTCTGGTTCAAAGCAGCTGCGGCCTTAGTGCTCTCATTCAGTTGCCTGCCTTTATTTTTTTCTTAAAGTTTATTTATCCTGAGTGGGGGAGGGGAGAGAATCCCAAGCAGGCTCTGTGCGTTTAGCACACAGCCCTATGTAGGGCTCAATCCCACAAACTGTGAGATCATGACCTGAGCCGAAATCAAGAGCCAGATGCTTAACTGACTGAGGCACCGAGGCACCCCTACATGCCTTTCAATACTGTCTGTATACTGGTGGTTTTCACATGTTTAATTCCTGTATTCTCTGAATTCCAAATATCTATTCCTGTTTAGCATCTCCTTTTAGATACTCAGAAAACATCTCTAACTACATCTGCACAAGTGAGCCACTGATTTTTCCTTCTAAATCTGTTCTTTTACTTTCTCCAACTCAGGAAATCCCATTTCTGTACTTCCAGTTGCTCAAAACCCAAAGCTGGGATTTCTTCATGATTCCTCTTTTTGTCTCATACGCCATATCCAATCCAGTATACATCCTGCTAGCCCTGATAAATCTGAAGTCAGACCCACTTCTCACTACTTCCATTGTTACCTTATGGTTCAAGCTACCATTATTTCTTACTTAGATTATTGATGTAGCCTCTCAGATGGTCTCTGTTTGGGGTCTTGTCCCCCTGTAGCCTGTTCTTAACACAGCTGCCAAAAATTAAAAAAAAAAAATTATGTTTGTTTATTTTTGAAGAGATACAGAGAGTACAAGTTGGGGAGGGCCAGAGAGAGAGGGAGACACAGAATCGGAATCAGGCTCCAGGCTCCGTGCTACCAGCACACGGCTCGATGCAGGGCTCATATGCAAACCATGAGATCATGACCTGAGCCAAGACCAAGAGTCAGACACTTAACTGCCTGAGCCACCCAGGTTCCCCTAGAAAGTTTTGTTTAATATGGAAGATCAGAATGGTGCCTGAGTGGCTCAGTCAGTTAAGTGCCAACTTTGGCTCAGGTCATGATCTCACAGTCAGTGTGTTTAAGCCCCGCATTGGGCTGTGTGCTGACAGCTTGGAGCCTGGAGTCTGTTTCGGATTCTGTGTCTCCCTCTCTCTCTGGCCCGCCCGCGCGCGCTTTCTCGCTCGCTCGCTCTCTTTCTTTGTTTCTCCCCAAAAATAAATAAATATTAATATATGGAAGATCAGATATGTTTCCTCTCTATTCAGAACCCTCCAGTGGAGGTGCTTGGATGGCTCAGTCAGTTAAGTGTCTGACTTTTGGTCTTCGCTCAGGTCATGATCTCATGGTTTGTGAGTGTGAGCCCCACATCCGGCTCTGCATTGACAGTGTGGAGCTGCTTGGGATTCTCTCTCTATTCCTCTCTCTGCCACTCCCCTGCTCACACTATGTTTCTCTCAAAATAAATAAACTTAAAAAAAAAAAAATCCATTCAGTCATTTCATTCCAAGTAAAAATAAAGCCAGCTCCAGAGTCAGCAGACTTACTGTATTTTAATGTGTATTAACTGTCCTTGCTAGAATGTAAGTTTCATGAGTGCAGGGACTTTGTTCATTATTCAAGCGGTGTCTGACACATGGTAGGCACTCTATTTCTTGAAAGAATGCTTATTTCTGAAATATGTTGCAAAAGCAGTGGCTACAAGAAGCAGAGATGTAAGACCATATGAAGTGGTGGTTTATAGTATTAGAAAGCATGCCCTTCCCAAAGGCTTTCAGATTTAAAAATGTTAAAACACCTTGTAGGTATAAAATCCCTGGCTTTCTCCGTGATTTCTAATGTTACAGAAATTAGTTTCCAGTATTTGAGTGTTGGTTTCTTCATTTCTTTGTTTATTTTTAAAGCTTAAGTCTTTGTTTTGTTTTTGTTTATTCATTTTGAGGGAGAGCTCTAGTGGGGAAGGGGCAGAGAGAAGGAGAATCCCACCAGGCTCTGTGCTGTCAGATGGATCTCATGAGCTATGAGCTGAAGTCAAGAGTCAGAGCTGAAGATGGATCCATCTGTGCTGTCAGATGGATCTCATGAGCTATGAGCTGAAGTCAAGAGTCAGATGCCTAACTGGCTGAGCCACCCAGATGCCCCAGTTCCTTCATTTCTAAGAACAGATATAGTCCAGGGGTCACTCTACAGTCTCTGTTTTTCTTGACCTGTCAGCACCATGTGACTGTGGTACCCTTTCCCTCATAGAAACTTCTCTTGGCTTAGGTGAAACCCCTCATTTTTCTCCACCCTCTTTGGTAGTTCATTTTCAGACACCTATGTAAATTTTTCTTTCTCTGCTCCTTTAAATGCTAGTATTACTCAAGATTTGTCCTAGGACTCTTCTCATTCTCTCTGTTAGGTCATCTCATCTATTCCCACGGCTTCTGTCATCTGAACGAACGTGCATGTCTTTAACCCAGTCTTCTCTTATGTGCTTTGGATCTTTATGTTCAGCTGCTTTCTAGCTATGTTTGCCTGTTTTCCACTCAGGCATGGCCTGTAGTTGCCTCAGACCCAACATGACCAAAATGAATTTTTCATTTTCTCTTTCTATATTAGTCTCTATGTTCCTAAGTGAGACATTTTGAAGTGTAATCTTTTTATTTTCTCCTGTCTGTAACCATGATTTTGTGAAACACAACTTCCAGCACATTTTCCTTCATGATACATTATCAGTTCATAGGTATATAAAACCTTTCTGACATGGGCTCCTATCTACTGACGTAGCTTGGGCTTGGTGGATATGTTGATAATCATGCCATTTTTGTATGGTGTGTTGACAAACAAAAACCTTGTTGATAACGGATATTCCCTCCTTGCATTTCCTCCCACCCAGCACACAGCCTTCCTCTTGATTATCACACTCAGAGACCTAGTGAACCTGTGTCAGCTGCAGAAGCACCCTCCTCTTTCCCAGTCTGGACCAGCCACTGGCTCCCTTTTTTATGGTCCACAAGCTAAAAATGGTTTTTGCAGTTTTAAAATGGTTAAGAAAGAAAACCAAAGGGAGAATACTATTTTATGACCTATGAACGTTATATGAAATTCAGATTCCAGTGTCCGTAAAATTTTAATGGAACACAGCCATACTTACTCATTTACAAATTGTCTACGGCTGCTTTTGCCAAGACTTAAGTAGTTGAAGCGGAGGCCATATGGCTTACAAAGCCTAAAATATTTACTGTCTGGCCTTTCACAGAAAGTTTGCCTGCCCTCGGTCTAGACGACCTATACACCACTTCGTTCCTCTGCCTAAAACACTTCTGTCATGTTTTGGTTAGATGCCTTTCTTCTACAGCACCCTCTACTTTTATCATGGCATGTAACGCCCTTAGTTGAAAGATTTGTGAGGTTGACGCTCAGGGAATGCTAGGAACCTTATTTGTCAACCATTGTGTATTCCCAAAGTGTTGGGCACGTTACGGGCTCTGGATGGATAAATGCTGCCCACCCTAAGGAAGCACAAGAGGCTGGCCATTTTATTGAAACATGAAGCTTCTGTCACTCTGCTGGTTTAAATTTTAAGAATTTTTTATGTGTGATTTTAAAATAACACATAAAATGTAATTTTTTTTCCTTCTTCTGAATTAGAATTCTGAGATTCACCTTGCCCTTTTATTTATATTGGTGATGAGTGCAAATCATATAACATTTTCTTGAGTCCTTAATTATATGTCAGATACTGTGCACTTTAAATGGGTTATTTTATCTGATATTTGCGAACTTAGATTTCTTCAGCTGCTAAGATATATTAGATTGAAGTATACTGTGGCTACTAAAACTGGCAAATGAAATGCACATGTACTTACAGATTACAATGTCACAAAATGATTAACAATGAGTAAAACTGTACTTGGTCTTCCCTTTGCCTGGAAAGTTATCTTACCTTCCACCTCCAACACTTTTTTTCATGGCCAATTATTTTATGTCCTTTAGATTTCAGCTTCTGTATCATTCCTTCAGAGAAATTTTCACCTTTTGAGGAACCTTCATACTGTTTTCCACAGTGGCTGCACCAGTTTGCATTCCCATCAACAGTGCATGAGAGTTCCTTTTTCTCCACATTCTTGCCAACCCTTGTTTTTTGAGTTTTTTATTTTAGCCATTCGATGGGTGTGAGGTAACATTTCATTGTAGTTTTGATTCGCATTTCCCTTATGATGAGTGATACTGAGCATCTTTTCATGTGTTGGTTGCCATCTGTTTGTCTTCTTTGGAGTAAGTTTTTTTACCCAGTTTTTAAATTGGATTGTTTTTTGGGTTCTTGAATTGCATCAGTTCTTTATATATTTTGGATACTAACCATTTAAAAGATATGTCATTTGCAAGTATCTTCTCCCATTCCATAGGCTGTCTTTTTGTCTTGTTGATTGTTTCCTTTGCTGTGCAGAAGCTTTTTATTTTGACATAGTCCCAATAGTTTATTTTTGCTTTTATTTCTCTTGCCTCAGGAGACATATCTTAAGAAATGTACTACAGTCAGTGTCAGAGAAATTACTTCCTGTGGTCTCTAGGATTCTTATGGTTCAGGTCTCACATTGCAATTGGAGTTTATTTTTGTGTATGGTTTTAAGAAAGTGATCCAGTTTCATTCTTTTGCATGTAGTTGTCCAGTTTTCCCATCACCATTTGTTGAAGAGACTGTCTTTTTTCCCCCTATTGGATATTCTTTACTTTTTTGTTGAAGATTAAGTGACCATATAATTGTGGGTTTGTGAGTTTTCTGTTCTGTTTCATTGATCTATGTGTCTATGCCAGTAACATACGGTTTATTTTTTTATCATTTTTTTCTCCAATACCATACTGTTTTAATTCTTACCACCTTGTAATATCATTTGAAATCTGGAATTGTGATACCTCCAGTTTTTTCTTTTTAAAGATTGCATTGACTACTCAAGCTTCTTGTGGTTCCATACAGATTTCAGAATTGTTCTAGTTCTGTAAAAAATGCTATTAGTATTTTGTTTTTTGTGGTTTTTTTTTTTATTTTTTTTATTTATTTCTAGGAGAGAGAGAGAGAGACAGCGTGAGCAGGGGAGGGTCAGAGAGAGAGGGAGTGACAGACTCCGAAACAGGCTCCAGGCTCCGACCTGACAGTCAGCACAGAGCCCGACACAGGGCTCGAACCCACGAACCGCAAGATCATGACCTAAGCGAAAGTCGGACGCTTAACCGACTAAGCCACCCAGGCGCCCCAATGCTATTAGTATTTTGATAGGATTGCATTAAATGTAGAACTTGGTTGAGGTAGTATAGATATTTTAACTGTTTGTTCTTCCAACCCAGGAATATGTAATGTCTTTCCATATCTGCGTCATCTTGAATTTGTCAGTGATCTACAGTTTTCAGAATACAGATTTTTCATCCAACTTTATTCCTAGATATTTTAATGTTTTTTTGTATGATTGTAAGTGAGATTGTTTTCTTATTTTCTCTTTCTGCTGTATCATTATTAGTATATATAAAAGCAACATATCTGTACATTGATTTTTTTTTTCCTGTGGTTTTACTGAATTCATTTATCAGTTCTGGTAGTTTTTTCAAAGTATTTTGTGTTTTCTATGTATAGTATCTGTCATCTGCAAATAAGAGTTTTATTTCTTCCTTACCAATTTGGATCCCTTTTATTTTTTATGTTGTCTAATTACTGGCTAGGACTTCTAGTACTGTGTTGAATAAAAGTGGTGAGAGTGAACAACCTTGTCTTGTTCCTGGCCTTAGGGGAAAATCTCTCAGAGTACGATGTTGGCTGTGAGTTTTTCCATGTAAGGCTTTGATTATTTGGAGTTACGTTCCCTCTAGATCTGCTTTGCAGAGGGTTTTCATCGTGAATGGATGTTGTATTTTGTTGACCTGCTTTTTCTGCATCTTTTGAAATGATTGTATGGTCCTTCTCCTTTCTCTTATTGATGTGATGTATCACATTGATTTGCAAATGTGAACCACCCTTGCATTTCTGGAATAAATCCCACTTGATCACGGAGTATGATTTTTTTTTTTAAGTTTACTGATTTTGAGAGAGCATGTGCACGTATGCACACGTGACCAGAGGAGAGGCAGAGGGAGGAAAGACAGTCTCAAAGCAGGGTCCCCACTGTCAGCATAGAGCCTGATTGTGGGGCTCAATCTCACAACTGTTGAGTTTATGACCTGAGCTGAAATCGAGTCAGACACTTAACTGACTGAGCCACCCAGGTGCCCCCGGAGGACGATTTTTTTAAATGTATTGTTAGATTCAGTTTGCCAATAATTTGTTGAGGATTTTTGCATCTATATTCATGAGCGATACTGGCCTATAGTTCTCTCTTGTGTGTGTGTGATGTCTTTATGTGGTTTTGGTATCAAGCCTCATAGAATGAATTCGGAAGTTTTCCTTTTCTATTTCTTGGAATGGTTTGAAAAGAATAGGTATTAATATTTCTTTAAATGTTCAATAGAATTCACCCATGAAGCCGTCTGGTCCTGGATATTTTGTTTTTTTCCAGGACTTTTAAAATTACTGATT
Source organism: Crocuta crocuta (assembly GCF_008692635.1). NCBI lineage: Eukaryota > Metazoa > Chordata > Mammalia > Carnivora > Hyaenidae > Crocuta > Crocuta crocuta. Next base: position 2,052,361 of record NW_027531873.1, on the reverse strand, counting down.
GTTTCATTTCTGTAATTAGTCTGTTCAAATTTTGTTTCTTCATGCTTTAGTATTGGTAGGTTATGTATTTCTAGGAATTTACCCATTTCTTCAGAGTTATCCAGTTTGTTGGCATATAGGCTTTTATAATATTCTGTTGACAGTTTATTCCTGTGGTGTTGGTTATTTCTCCTCTTAGTGATTTTGTTTGTTTGGATCCTCTCTTTCTCTCTCTCTCTGTCTTTTTTAATGTGTCTTGCTTAGAGGTTTATCAGTTTTGTTGATGTTTTCTGAGAACCAGGTCCTGGTTTCATTGGTCTGTTTTTTTAGTTTCTGTGTCCTTTTTCTTCTTCTTCCTCTTCTTTTTTTAATGTTTTTTATTTATTTCTAGGAGAGAGAGAGAGAGAGACAGTGTGAGTAGGGGAGGGTCAGATAGAGAGGGAATCACAGACTCTGAAACAGGCTCCAGGCTCTGCTGGCAGTCAGCACAGAGCCCGACGCGGGGCGCGAACCCACGAACTGCGAGATCATGACCTAAGCGAAAGTCGGACGCTTAACCGACTTAAGCTACCCAGGCGCCCCATTCTTTTTCTTTTTTTAAGTTTATTTATTTATTTTGAGAGCACATTGGGGAGGGGCAGAGAAAGGGAGGGAGAGAGACTCCCAGGCAGGCTCCATGGTGTCTCCAGAGCCCAGTGTGGGGCTCAAACTCCTGAACCATGAGATCATGACCTGAGACAAAATCAAGAGCTTAGCTTAACCAGCTGAGCTCACCAGGTGCCCTTATATCATTTATTTCTTCTCATCTTTATTATTATATCTTTCCTTTTGCTAGGTTTGGGTTTTATTCTTTTTCTAGCTCCTTTAGGTATAAAATTAGCTTGCTTGTTTGAGATTTTTCTTGCTTCTTGAGGTAGGTCTGTATTACTGTAAACTTCTCTCTTAGAATCTCTCTTAGAACCACTTTTGCTGCATCCCAAAGATTTGGACCTTTGTGTTTTCATTTTCAATTGTTTCCATGTAATTTTTTAGTTCTTTGGTTTCTTGGTTGACTGATTCATTGTTTAGTAGCATGTTATTTAGCCTCCTTGTATTTATTTGTGCTCTTCCCAGATTTTTTCTTATGGTTGATTTCTAGTTTCACAGTGTTGTGGTCAGAAAAAATGCATGGTATGATTTTGATTTTTTTTTTTGTTTAATTTGTTGAGACTTGTTTTGTGGTCTGTTCTGTGGTCTATTCTGGAGAATGTTTTGTGTGCACTTGAAAAGAATGTGTATTCTGTTTTAGGATGGAATGTTCTGAGTATGTCTGTTAAATCCATCTGGTCTAGTGTGTCATTTAAAGCTACTGTTTCCTCGTGATTCTGTTTGGATGATCTGTCCCTTGATGTAAGAGCAGTGTTGAAGTCCTCTATTATTGTATTACTATCAATTCTTTCTTTTATGTTTGTTATTAACTGTTTTATATATTTGGTCGCTCCCATGTTGGGCGCATAAATGTTTACAATTATTATATTCTCTTGTTGGGAGTGTCCCGTTTATGATTATGTAGTGTGCTTCGGCTCTTGTTACATACAGTCTTTGTTTTAAAGTCTATTTTGTTTGATGCTACCTTGGCTTTCTCTTGACATCCATTTGCATGTTAAAGGTTTTTCTATCCCCTTTCAGTCTATAAGTGTCTTTCTGTCTGAAATGAGTCTCTTACATGCAGCATGTAGATGGGTCCTGTTTTTTTTTTAATCCACTGTGTCACCTTGTGTCTTTTGATTGGCATGTTTAGTCCATTTACATTCAGAGTAATTATTGATGGATATGTATTTATTGCCAGTTTGTTACTTTGTGGTTATTTCTACAGATTTTCTCCAATCTTCTCTTGTTCTTTCATGGTTTGTTGACTTTCTTTAGTGATATTCTTGGATTCCTTTTTCTTTATTCTTTGCATATCTGTTACTTTTTTTTGTTTGTTTTGTGGTTACCATCATGGCACTTACTTTTAATTTTTCCTTAGTTTTTGGTCTTTTCCTACCAGAGGGAAAATTCCATGATTTTTCCCACAGAGAGGGACCATGTCTCTGGGGCACCATTGTGTGTATCATCAGCATGGTACTTAGTACATCGTAAATATTTTTGAGTGAATGTTTGGCTGTAAGATATTCTGAAGTTTCTAAAGCAGTATTTCTTTTTAGTGATGCTGCTTCGAAAGTCATGGTGGAATTGCTAGGAAGTTACACAGAGGACAACGCTTCCCAGGCTCGAGTTGATGCCCACAGGTAATGTTATGCACATTTTTGTTCTAATGGAGGCTGCCTGCAGCTTGGAGGTTGAGCAGCCGTGTTTCTTATATAGCAGAAATTATGTCTGCATCTCTCAGTGATCCAGAGCCATTTGATACTGTGTGCTCTGTGGTGATCCCACTAGAAATACCAAAAGTTCAAGGTTTGTTACTGGAATAACCAAGATTGCACATGGAATAATAGCCACATGGTGTTTTCTGTTTAGGGTATTGCTGGTATGGATGTGATAACCCCAACCTGAGAAGTAGAATTTAATCTTGGGTTGATAAGGTATATAGATGAGGAAAAGTTGGTGGCTTGCTAAAAGTTAGCCCATTGCTAATGAGAATAAGGGCTTCTAACAATCCTAAGTCTACTTAGTGGCAATAATAGAATCAGTTTCTTAAATCTAGGAAATGGAAATAATCTCATTATAGGGTGTGGCTTCACAGGGACCTGTATGTGATAGGTGTTGCTAGAAAGTGTAGTTTGTGGAAGAGGTCTCTAACTGAGGTACGGATTGCCTGCATTCAGATACTCCACCACTTAATTCGTACTTATTGCGTAAGTTCTTTCTGAGCCTGTTTCATCACTGATAAAATTAGCATGATAATACTGTCTGTTGGTGTGTTGTGAGGATCAAGTGAGGTAATGCGTGTAAAGCACTTAACTCAGTGTCTGGCACATGGTAAGATGGCACTGCTCTTTTACTTATTCTTTAATTACTTTGGTCATGCTTTCTCTCCAGCTGCATTTTTGTCTACAATTACTTTATTGTTTTGTTTTGTTAAAACAGATATACCTGATAAATAGATGTACTGGCCGGTTTTATTCCCAATCCTGTAACTTTTTTTATGCTGTGTATACGTTGAACTCTTAGATATTTTACTGAACTCAGTATCTTCTGCAGTCTGTGAAAGGCTGGTGAAAAGTTTCTGAATCTCAGGAATGAGATTGTATTTTTGTTTTGTAATTAAGGTGTATTGTACGAGCATTGAAAGATCCAAATGCATTTCTTTTTGACCATCTTCTCACTTTAAAACCAGTCAAATTTCTGGAAGGCGAGCTTATTCATGATGTAAGTACTTTATCTTTTATATGGAAAATGTTCTCTTTTCCAAATGTAACCTTACTAAAGCAGAGCTTTTTTTCCTTATATTCATGAGCATGACTGTTAGATCTGGAAAGACCATTGGTTTTTTTTTTTTATTGTTTTATTTATTTCTGAGAGAGAGAGAGAGCATGAGCAGAGGAGGGTCAGAGAGAGAGAGAGAGAGAGAGATACAGAATCTGAAGCAGACTCCAGGCACTGAGCTAGCTGTCAGCACAGAGCCCGACGCGGGGCTCGAACCCACAAACCATTAGATCATGACCTAAGCTGAAGTTGGACACTCAACCGACTGAGCTACCCAGGTGCCCCAGACCATTGTTTTTTCATTTTATATCAGGAACAGAATGATATTTAGGACCAGCCTTTTTTCCCAATCACTGAATGTACCTGTTCTTTTCTTCGTTCCTTCATCTCTTTATTTGCCTGCCTGTTAGGAACTTAAATAGTACAAATTTCTTTTTATATGTAGTGTCAGCTAGCCCCATTTGTGAGTATAAATCTGATATTTAAAAACACATGAACACACTTTTCAAGTAGAGGTATAAATACATACATGTTGGATTAATTTCCATTTGTACTATGCCTTCCTTTATTGCTCATGGTAGATCACTTAGAGCTCACTGAATTTACTGAATCTTTCAACTAAGTGAGTCTTCACGAAAGCAAATGGTTTAGATGGTAATTTTATCCAATAGATTGAAATTTCTGCACTGAAGGAGCATAGAGAGTTTTATTGCTCAAAGTGTCTTAAAAATATCTTGAGTATAAATCTTGATTCGGTATTGAATATTTTATCTTTATTTTTCTATCTAGCTTTTAACCATTTTTGTGAGTGCTAAGTTGGCATCATATGTCAAGTTTTATCAGAATAATAAAGACTTCATTGATTCACTTGGTAAGTTTTGGAGTTTATTCTTGGGAGGGGTACAAAGAAAAAGGGGAACATGCTATTCTTGAACGTTTATATACTGTGAGATCCAGTAGATATGACCATGGCCTTTTGTGTAGATTATCCTAACCATTGGTGTATGATAGAACAGCAGCAATCCTAGGTGGACAGTTTAAAAGATTACTCAGAATGAATTGGGAATTGGAAACCAAGAAGGTGTAAGGGGTAGTATTTGTGGTAGAAAGAACATGAAAACTAACTAGGAGTCAGAAAGCCTGGGCCTTTTTTTTTCTCTCCATAAGAACTTGTTGGACTTTAGGCCTTTCTTCTAGATCTACAAGACCCAGCTGCATTGAGGTAAAGTTCTAGCAAGAAGCAAGTGCTTAGAGGAAATGCAGGTAGAAATAGTTCCACTGATTATATGTGTTTTTAAATTGTGGATGGGGATGGAGCAGAAAAGCAACTTCAAGGGTCACTATTAATTTGATCATAATGATGACTTTTAGAAGTACTCATTTTATTTTTTATTTAAAAAAAAATTTTTTTTATTTATTTCTGAGAGAGAGACTGCGTGAGCAGGGGAGGGTCAGAGAGAGAGGGAAATACAGAATCTGAAACAGGCTCCAGGCTCTGAGCTGACGGTCAGCACAGAGCCCGACACGGGGCTTGAACCCACGAACCGTGAGATCATGACCTGAGCCTAAGTCAGACGCTTAACTGACTGAGCCACCCAGGTGCCCCAAAGTACTCATTTTAATAGCTGACAAAATTTGATGACTAAAGCTACTTTAGTATTTAAAATTCAATTATTTGTTTGTAAAAGACCTTTTATTCCTCACATTTTGGGTGCTTTAACAAAAAAAAGCCACAGTTACATAATTGAAACAAATGGTTTTTTCCCCTTCTAATATATTTTATGTTTGGTGCACACACACCTCATACTCCCCTCTCCCCTACCGTCAACAGATTCTAAAAGTGTATGGTATTGTTAGGCAGATCTAAGTGAAGCTGTAGGTGGAATTGGAAATGGAGTTACATGACGGGAGAAACTTTCTTAACTACAGCTTGTTGAAGACCGTGTAGTCTTAGCTTGATATGATTTTAATCTTTGAGTTTTCTTTCTAGAGCATCAGAGCTTAGTGTTTGCTAAATTGAATCTTACCCTTGCTGAGCAAATTCTATATGCATTCAGTATTTTATTTCCTTTTGGTGCATAATTTTAACATACTAAAATTCAAAGAGAAAAACAAGAAAATTTCTAATTGAACAGATTTAATTTATTCTAAAACAACCATTTTTTGAGAGTGAAGTCAACTATGAAACTAAGGTACTTTATTTTTCTACTAGGCAATAATCAAAATACCTTAGAGGTTGGTTATAGTTTCTATGTTAATATTGAATTGTTAGCTTCCTGGTTTGGGATATAGATGAAGAATACGTTTATAATTTATTTTGATTATATTATTAGTCATCAATTTGGTGATCATTAATTCCTATCACTTGTACATTTTTGTGCAGCCATTGGAATTAGGGAAGATTGAATTATTCCCCACATACTAAGGCGTTTGAAATACACCAAGATAAAGTAGATGCAAGTGTGTTTGTGTAGAATGCTTTGCCAGGTGCACTAGACCCAGAAAACCACATTCTGTCCCAGTTAATTTGTTTTGTGGCATGAAGCTATGTGATGGAATGTTAATGTCAGCAACCTCTTTATTTACGCACCAAGGAAAAAGGAGTAGTAATTAACACTTTGACACTCCCCCATTGATGTGTAATTGACTGTTTCAAAGGAGCACTGGTTCATAAGCTATTGCATGCATTAAAATTACGTTTTCTATATTGGAGCATTTTAAGACAGGGGTCAGTGACAATGCAGAAATTGCTCAATGATGCACATTTTTTTATTACTGCATTAAGGTTTTGACATATTAGTAATGAATAAATGTTTCCATAAAATTAGATTTTTTTATAACTTTAAAATTGAAATATGACACAGAACATTGTGACTTCCTCTTTGAAGGTAATGTTCTAGTTTCATGAAACAAAGCACAGCTTTCTACAAGTCTTTAACACATACTTCACTGGCTTAATAGTTTTGATTTTGAGAACAGGAGTTCTAATGGCTTTAAGTTTGGGTCTTTGAAAGTATTGACTTTAACCATCAATTTGAAATGTTTTTAACTGCCAGTTTCCACATGTAAGACAGATAATGGTTTTACATGATTCACTCTAGAAATATTCATTTATCTGATAAAGTTTTGAAATTTATGGCAAGCTTGTAACTACACAAAGGGTAGCAGAAAAGAGATTTATATCAGAAAATTTTTTTTATTATGTCTAAAAAACTAGGAGTGTCTGTCATTTTATCATACTGAGAGAGAACTGTATGTGTCCAGAAAACTGGGAATATTAAGGAATTTTCTTGTATTTGAAAATATTTAGTAGTAGTTCTTTGTGATGGGAAAACATAGAGTAACCTTTCTAATTTATGGTATCAACTCGGAATCAAATTCCCTGTTTTGCCTTTAGTTTCTTGAACATGTATGCAAATTAGCGATCTTTCATTAGAAATTTGTAAAAGATGCTTTAGCAAAACATCTTATTAAATGTGTGTACTTTTGGTTTTACATGTATTACTGACATTTATTACAACTGGTTACGGGTGTCTCAGTTCTACAGGTGGCTTCAGTTTGTCAAAAACAGTTTTATTAACACTGACAACTTGGGCCAACAGTAAGCATTATCTTGTGTCAACTGAATTGCCCTAACATGTCTACATGTAATCTGGTGTTATACAGTTGCTACCTTCTTGCTTCAGAAAGTTAATCAGCATATAATTTGCATTTGTTAATTAGGGTTAATGTGCACTAATTGATTTTTCGATGCTTGTAGATTTCCATTAAACCCGTTTAGCAATACTTACTTGGATACCTCATTCATTTGAGTTATGATGATCATGTTTTTGTTGAATCTGTGCCAAATAGAAAGCCTGCATCATAATTACAGCTAATTAACAGATGATTATGCCCTATATTAATGGGCTTCCCTTGTCTTCTGCTAATATGTTATAAATTTCATTTATGGAGTGCTTAGAACTTTTTTAACAATAGAAACTTGAGGCTCTTATTAGAGAGTACATGATCGATCATTTGCTCAGTTTACATTATTCGAAATTTTAGAGAAAAGGAACTTAAAATTTTAGATTAATCTTAGAAGCTTATTTTATATAATAAGTTAGCATCAAATCAGGTATATATGATACTGTGTTATAATTCAGCTTCTTTCACTTAGAAACAGGTAATAATTGGAATACTCAGGATTTGTAAATATTTGTGTTATTAGTTGCTTATTTTATAAGTGAATGTATTTTAAGACCTAGTACTGTCACTTTGACTATAAGTCATTTAAAACTCTTTGCTCTTCAGACTTGGTTTTTAAAAGTGAAAGCATCAGGACTAGTAATTTGTTAAGTTTCCTTTTGGGTTTAACAGTTTTTTGTGTTCTGAATAATTGTAACCACAGGTTTCATTAGAAATTATAAGGCAGATTTTGAATTATACGTACAGTTTTCTACTTCAAGTATCCCTGTTAATGGTACTGTTCCATTTTATCTAGTACTAATCAGTGTAGCCTATAATTGTTAAATGATAAACACACTTTTGCAGTTTTTACTTAAGTGCTAAATCCAAAGTGACCTGAAGGGAAATGGAATGTTTTTATAACTGAATGTATATGAAAATATTTTAAGGCTTCATGTTTACTAATAATACTGACAAACAAAAAGTAAATAAGCCTGTGTTTAAATGGAGAAAAAGTAAGTTTAAGTAATTAAGTAAAAATGTTCTTAAGAAATGAACTTTGTATATTTTATCTCCTAAAATGTATAACTATAAAACATGTAAAATGTGTAAAACTTTAAGGGCTTAAAAAATACCATTTTATAGCCTTTTTTTTTTAATGTTTATTTTATTCTTGAGAGAGAGTATGAGCAGGGGAGGGGCAGAAGGAGAGGGGGAGACAGAATCCAAAGCAAGCTCCAGGCTCTGAACTCTCAGCACAGAGCCCAGTGCAGGGATCAAACTCCTGAGCCATGAGATAATGACCTGACCGAAGTCAGATGCTTAACTGACTAAGCCATTGAGGTGCCCTTACAGCACTTTCTTCGAACCTGTCACCTGTGGCAGTGTAGTAGTAAAGAAATGTAGCTCTAGAAAAAATACTTGAAATGTTCCACAATTTATTTATGGGGTCAGTTATGGTTTCAAATATAAGCAGCTTTGTCAGAATTACTCTGTAAGTGCTCAGTGACTTCCATAAAAGTTTGGCACAAGAGTTGTAATTGTTCAGATCTTTAACTAGTGTGGCTTTACCACTGTTATTCAGGTCTGTTACATGAACAGAATATGGCAAAAATGAGACTGCTTACCTTTATGGGAATGGCAGTGGAAAATAAAGAAATTTCTTTTGACACAATGCAGCAAGAACTTCAGATTGGAGCCGATGATGTTGAAGCATTTGTTATTGATGGTAAGGCACTTAGAACATTTTCATTTTTTTTTCCTAAAACTTCTAACTTGTGGAATAGAAGATTTTACATCTTGTAGAAGATTTTATATCTTGAAACCGAGTCATATGCTAACAAAGCTAGATTCTCTTATAACAGATGTGTATGTTTAGTACAACTGCAGACTATATTTGTAGTAGGGTGAAAATCCAGTGGAAATACAAATTGCTATGTGGTTTTTTTGTTCTATCCTTTGAAATATTGAATAAGGGCCTTTAGGCAGTATACCACAGTGGTTAAGAGCCTAGATTTTAGTACCAGACCTGGGTTTGAGGGTCAGGTCTTCCTCTGTGAAAGAGGAAAGTAGTTGTTACTATGTGGTTGTGAGAATTAAATGAACGAATGAAGGTAAAACACTAAGCCGAGTGCCTGGCACATAGTAAATGATCTGTAAATATTGATCATTATCAGTTTTTTACAATTGGCCAGAAATAGTTGCATTATGAAGTGATTTAATCGTTACTCAAATTTCTTTCTGGGCTTTTTAAATTTGAAAGGGGAATTGTACGGTCAGGAATAATAAAACATACAGAAATGTTGACATGGTTTCTTTGTGATGCTGAGTCTCAAATGGTCCTATAAAGAAGTAATATTAGGAAATGAGTGTTTTCCCCCCATATGTGATTGTAGGGGAGAACACTTAGAATTGGTAAAACTGTGTGTGATATTCGGTGTATATTTGCCTGCCCAGCAACCATAGGACAAATGCATGACCTTCCTCTTGGTTCCATCACATTGCTGTACTTGTTACCAGATTCAAAGAGCCAGTTTGTAAAATAATGTTTGAAAATTGTATAGTTTTATTGTGGCTTACTTAGTTTTAGATCTTAGCTGTTTTTCTTGGGAATTTTCCATGTAACATATCATGTAAAACCTCTTTTTTCAGCGGTAAGAACTAAAATGGTCTACTGCAAAATTGATCAGACCCAGAGGAAAGTAGTTGTCAGGTAAGGCACTTAAGACTTTGCAGCATTTTGTAGAACAATTTAGTTTGTTCTGATTATTTCATTTATATGTTTAGAGAACGAAGGTGGTGGTGTTATCAGTTGACTGTAGTTAAATAGTTGCTATTTATCATAATTTTATTAAAGTTCAGACTGAATGTGATTAGCTTATTTAATGAAAGAGTCCTATTTTCCAGCACATTTCATTTAATGGCTCAGCATTGGCTAGAATACTAATGACTTTTGTGTCTGGTTTATGTAGTTCAGGAAAACAGAACATTTAGGATCAATATGGTAAAGATTCTTTAAAAATAATTTAGAATTGTAAGAGAATTAGAAGCATATGTCTTTTATTATATTTAACCTTGTTTTTAGCTAGAAACAAGTGTGTAGTATTGTAAAAGAATGCCAGAAGGATAAAAGATTGACTAACAACTTTGTTTTTAATTTTTCAATTTTTAGTCATAGTACACATCGGACATTTGGAAAACAGCAGTGGCAGCAACTGTATGACACACTTAATGCCTGGAAACAAAACTTGAACAAAGTGAAAAACAGCCTTTTGAGTCTTTCTGATACATGAATTTTTATGCTATATAGAAAATTTTGTTCTTTTTGGAAAAAATCCAAATCATAGTAAAACAAACTTTAATTTGACTACAGTCTGGACATTAGTGGTCTTAAAAAATGTAAAAAGTCACAAATTTCAGAGGATACAAAGGATCCCCATCTATCTTGTATAGTACGTAAGTTGTGTTCTGCAAGGAAGGGGGTTGAAGGTGCAACAAGAGCTTTTTGATAAAAGGACGTATGGAGGAGAGCACATTTAATTAAGGGGAATTGGATGCTAACAAGCAGTCTTAGCTACCTTAGATGGAGCATTTGCAAAAAACATAATTTCATCACATCAAAAGGAACTGGAAAAGTGAGTACAATCGGAAAGCTTAAGGTGGATGTAACATTTTGTTCTAGTCAAGACCATATGGTTGATATTTCAATTAAGTAAGTCTGTTCACCACTGAAAGCATTTATCAACGTCCTTTTTTACTCTGTCATTTTTTCCAGCATCTCTTCTGTTTTTCTTTTCTTAGGTTGGTTGTCATTTTCTAAGCTTAAGAACTTTTCAATTTCGTTAATTTGATTTGTTACCAGGCTCTGCCAGTCCTCTTCCTCAGTAGATGATGCAGCCACATTGATAGGATCTTTAATCTCGATTGCCTGAAAATGGCTTTGTGGCAGAGTTGATTTCAGAGGCTTTATTTTCATCTAGGAAAGACCAAACTTGTTTTACTTACTGTTGAAATTACTCGTTTTTTAAAGTCATCAACAAGAGTTAAAATTCTTAAGGCTCTGAAATTATGAGTATGTGATAAAGCCATCAATTTTCTTGGCTGAGTTTCAACAACTACCTTAATTTGGCACGAAAAAACAATAAAATGTGAATCTGGAGGCTTAGGTCTGTGTAGTAGCCCCTTAACATCCCTAATAGAGACCAGCAATACCATGAACCTTTTCTAAAAGGTATTAAGCTTAACACTAAAAGATACTTAAAACAATTACAGATAAAAATCTGTTTTGTCTGCTACTCCCCTTCCCTTCACAAACAGGTCTGTGTTTTGTATTTTCTTTCAAAACCAGGGGAAAATTAAAAATGTTAAGAGAGGTAGACTGCCTTATAAAAACTGCCTTTTACTGCATGTTTCCTCTCATGCTTCAGAGCACCACTGTTGGACAAACAGGAAAGAACAGTGAGGTATTTGGAAGTTGGCATGTTTCCACGGCGCACTGGGTCATACTTCTAATACGGTTTAAAAATTAGGTCAGTTTTTAAGATTTTTTTTCCTGATTGATAATTATTGAAAGTTTAGAAAATAGAGGGAAAAGTATAAAGAAACTAAAATCACTAGTAATCTATCCAGCAAGACCAGTCAACACATTTTGGTATTGTTTGCTACTAGTCTTGTTTCTATTTTTAGTATATTTGATCATTCTATAGGATTTTAGATCTTGGTTTTTCCCTTGTGGGCTGTTTCCTCAGTCTTTAAAACTTCTCATAAGCCATTGTCAGTAGCTGCACAAAATAAATTTGAGTTAATTTCCTGAAGAAAAATCTTTGATGGTCTTCTGAGATTCCAGATAAAATCTTCTGATAAAAAGTTACATATTTTAGAAATGAGGAACATGATAAAAATTACATTGAAATTACCTAAAATCCCAAGTACCATTAAACATTTTGACTAAATATTCTGGTCTCTCTTCTGTGTATATATACTTTTCAAATCTGAATCATATCTATCTATATTTTGTGTTACAAATATTTTTAGCATTTTCCCTCTGCCCTTAAAAATTTAACGTTGCTCCATTATATTCCATATTCCAGAATTTAATATGTTGAACATTTAAGTTGGTGGAAAATGCACACTGTTATGAATTAGGCTATAATGAATGTCATTTGTTCATAAATCTTTGTGAAGATCTTCGACTTACTGCCTTACATTAAAACCTCCCAATTTGACTGGAAAAGGTGGCATTATGCATAACGTTCTCAAAGCGAGATTACAGAGTAATAATTCTTAAATGAACTTAATTGTTTACATTTAACCTCCCTTTCCTAAGAGCTGCTCCTCAGGGTGGGTCTGTTTGGCTCCTGAGAATTCTACCGTCAGCCACCAGTCCCCTTGTAATCTTAGCTCCTGATCCTTGTAGTGATGCTGTGTTCATAGCGTGGTTTCCTATGTTCTTATGAAATAACATATGAAAACAAAAGTATCAGCATAGGACTTCCAACAGACCACAGGCAAGTCATTTAAGTTTTGTGGCCTCTTAGCACCATTTAGATGCAAAATCCTATTATAGAGTAACTGGTAATGGATAAAAATGTACACAAATAAGCTTTTCTGATAATGTCTGGTATGTAAGTGCCCAACATACATCATTTAGCTCACAGGGCCAAAATGAATATAGGTCATCAATGCAATATGGAGAAGCAGAGAAAAAAAGTTTAAATTTAGTTGCTGATTTTGAGATAAACTGATGGTCCCTAATTTTTTTTTTCTTAATTTTTTTTTATTGTTTATTTTTGAGAGAGAGAGAGAGTGTGTATGTGAGCTGGGACAGGGACAGAGAGAGAGACACAGAATCTGAAGCAGGCTCCAGGCTCCGAGCTGTCAGCACAGAGCCCAATGCGGGGCTTGAACTCACAAGCCATGAGATCATGACTTGAGCCGAAGTCAAGACACTTAACCCACTGAACCACCCAGGAGCCCCACGGATGGTCCCTAATTTCACCTGTTTTGACATCACAGTGTTTGATGCATTTTGGTGCATTTGCCATCAAGTACAAGTTACCTAATCTTCCAGAATCTTATTCTTTGACTTTTTATCTTGATGATGGAGAGGAAAAAGACATTTACACATAACTACTTTAGTTTTTTTCCCCTTAACTGCCTACTTGGTGGGAGGGGCAGGAGCAGGGACTGCCTGGAGAAACAAGGTATAGCGTAGATTAAAGTTTACATGTAACAAAACTTGTCCAAATTTGACTTACAGAGGTTTTGCAGCCTCCGCAGTAATTCTAGTTCCAGAGATGTTGCTACATATCTTTACTCGTTCCTTTCCTAAAAAATTATTACCTTCTTATCTTCTCTTTCTGCCTAAAAGAAAGATCTACTCTTTGGCCTAAAATTTCCCCAAGCCAGGTTAACTAGTCCTGTATTTCAGCCTGGGTTCACATTTTTAAATTTAGTTTAAAAAGGAAAGTAAGGGGCGCATGGGTTGCTCTCAGTCAGTTGAGCATCCAGCTCTTGATTTGGCTCAGGTCATGATCCTAGGGTCACACACAGGATTGAACCCTGAGGGGGGCTGCTTTGCTGAGCATGGAGCTTGCTTAAGATTCTGCCTTCCTCTTCCCCTCCCCAGCTCACCCACGTGCTTTCTCTATTTAAAACTTTAAAAGTTATTTATTAAAGCTGTGTTAGTACTGTTTTAGTTTATAGGTGCTAAAGAGAAAGTTATTTAATATGTACCTCTAAAATTTTTTAAATATACAATGACTTTAAAATCTGCCCCTATGCAGTTGGTTTTTTTCTGTAAGTAATCTTGCCTAACCTTTTTATATTTTTTAGGGGTTAACACTTATAATTGCCTGGTTTTTTTTAGATTTTTGAACAGTACAGCCTTTTTCATGCTAAAGTTTTGCACTCTGAGATAGTAACTTCCCAATTTTGCCCCCAAACTGGTCAGGTGTGATTGTTTTTCATATGACAAATGAACTCAGGAGCCGTGTATAATCTCTACAAATACACATACACACAATTTGATACCATATATTAAGGATATTTGATCCTTTCTCATATTGTCTTCTAACAAGTAATTTAAAAGAAATTTCTTTGCAGTAGTTTACGTAAAGACGTAATTAAGCAATGTCAAGGACAATGGAATTTAATTGATTGTATTATTTAAAGGTGTCTTTTATTAAAATTTTAAATGCTTAAATGCCACTACTACTAAATTTAGGTGACTAAAAAAATAGAAGTAGATACATAATACACTACCTCACACTGTCCTTCCCCAAACAGGCTGGATTATATCTATTTGATTTATGCACTGTGACTTTTTCCTGCTGTTTTCCATCAACCTTAATTGTGAAAAATGGTGCCATGTTGCCCTCTTGATATTATTTTGGAGATCAGTTAGGTCTTAAAGCATCCAGATGCATACAGTTCTACACATATCTGTAGAATTAGCTCACTGAGGTCTGCTGAGCAATATTTTTAATTGACTTACGTGTTCTGTGGGAAAAGAAGAATCGTAAAAAGTCTTTGCAATTGCATTCCTCTCTTTGCTGGGCTCTCCCTTGGGATCTGGATGGATACTTGAGCTATTCAAAGTGTCAGCAACTCTGTTAATGCTGGTAGTATCTGGTTGACAAAGAGGAAATGGCAACAACTGAATTTTATTCTCCAGGCACTCATTTTAGTGACTGAACTTGTTTTTCTCTGATCCTATCTATGCTTTTGTATTTTAAAAGTAGCAATTTCTATTTTTTTATTTTAAACATTTTATAGTTTACATTGACGTTGCTCTTAATACACATTAGGCATTTCAGTTCAGAAAATATATTTTTGCTGCTTTCTAAAACCTGATTTCACATTAAAGTGTGTGAAATGGTATAAATACCTTCTAAAATAGCAGTTCACATAAAACGTTATCCTTCTTCCCTGGTTATAGCGTTGCCACAGATGAAAACATTTATATGAAATGAGCATCTTAGAATTCAGATTAATGGGGAAAGTTTGAATCAACTAAAAGTCATATTTATAAAATACACTTAAAGAAATTAGCCACAGTAAGAAACCCAACAAAGGGGCTGTCTAGTAGGGATCACTGGAATTTAATAAATAGATAAAAATGATTTTAGATCTCTCCCCTTCCATCCTATCACTGATACTGAAGACCAGCCCCTTAACTGATAGCACTTGACTAACCACAGCATTCAGCAGATTCAAAATTAATGGAATCTGAAGTTACTATATTAGAAAAGTTAGGAAGTTTTTATAGTTCTTGGTGTTTTCTATTTTTCCCTACATCGCTTCTCCATTTATGCTAGTAAGCCTGATACACTTCATTTTGCTTTTAATTCCCAATTTTTCAAAGTTCTGTAAGTTGCCTTTTAAAAAGAAGCCTATTAGCTCTGAGGGCCATTCAGAGCTTTCCTTGTAATCTGCATTGCTTTAATGGGTCTAACTGCATACTGTTAAACCAGAAAAGTTCCCTTAAAATCTGAGAATATCTTTAACAACTGCCCTAGCTTTGATTATGAGACTATTAGCAATAATCTTAAACTATTGTTCAAGTTACATTTGTACAGCACTAATATACGTTATGTAGTATATTTCTATTTTTAAGTATTTTTAGGGGGAAGAATTTCAGATACAGAAAAATAAAGAGTATTGAACCTCATACCATCACCCAGCTTCAACACCCATCAATATTAAGTCGTATGTAGTTCATTTACTTCCCATTTTTTTTTGTTCTAGAATATTTTTATAAAGCAAGACTTGGACATTATGTTATTTCATGTGGTGGTTAGAATACACTATTCTCTGAAATAACATTGAATGTTTTAATATTGGTACATAGTTAAGGGATTCCATTTAAAGTGTTTAAGTGACAAATAGCAATGATCTGAAATGGATTAATGTTATACCTCAACAGTACTTGTAAAATGAAGACCGAGCCGGATTCTAGTGCTAGTGAAGGGTCAGCTAAAAGTAGAAAAATTAAGGAAGCGGTAGAAAATTAGGGGAAGCAAGGGAGGGAAGGAAGTTTTTTCAGTACAGAATGGAAAGGAACAAACATGCCCACTGGCAGAAGCCTTAGGGACAACTTCCAGACTCCAATTAGGTAGTTGTTCCTAATTTAAAATTGATGACCAGGGCTTGTACTCCTTTCTGCTACTTCCAGTTCCTTGAGAATTTTTTTTTTTAACCTCCAATATGTTTGTGCACTTTAGTTACATGTTGATATTAGTGGCTCAGATTTAGGTTAAAAGTCCACTTATGTTTAAAAAAACCTTTCCTACTTTTACTTGTATACATACATGGAATATTTTAGATTTAGGCAAAAAAACCCAAAATGGTTTCATTTGAAACAGGATCAGTTTGGAGACTATTAAGAATAAGGAGTAGAAATTTAAATTTTAAAAGAAAACCTAAACATTGTTTTTTGTTTTTTATTTTACCTGGGCCAGTATCCTTCCTGGTATCATCATCATTTTTACAAAGTATCACTGAAACCATATTTTTGTTTTCTGATGGGCCTGTTGGTCTCTCCTGCAGCAACAAAGGAGTGTTAGAAGTTGAAGTGCTCAGTGTTTGACTTTCAGTTTGATTTACTTTTGACCAAGGACTGGGGTCTAAGAAATTCACATATACTGGAATTTTCTCAGTTTTTTTATCTGAACTTGAAAGATCAAAGGCAGACCTTCCACTTCTGTTTACTAAATCTCCAGATGGCTTTATGTGAAATGAACATGATTCTTCCAGCTGTCCTTCACTGTAAATTTCTCCTGAAACAATGTCATTTAATGACTCTGTTTTCTCTGTATTATTTAACAATGTATGCTGCCTTTCATTAACATTTACAAAAAGGAAGAGGTCATTTTTTGTGGCTTCAGTTATCTGATTCTCATCAATCTGACTCTCTTTATTGGAAAACTGTATTTCTGTAGAAGTTTCTGTAGGAACAGCCGTTTTCATGTCTTTGGCTTGTGCAGTATGTACATTCTCATTGTTAATCTGCAGATGGGAAATGGTGACACTGTTTTCTAAACATCCCAAACAGTTCTTTAGTTGACTAACTTGTGTATCATTCAGATTTTTCCATATAGTTCTTTCCCCAGGGCTTGAGTTGGGTTTTACCAACATACGCGTACTATTAACATTTTTATTTGGAGTCTTAAGTACTTTCAAATTATCACTAAAAGCAAATGAAATGGGATGGTTAACTGCTGTATCAGAGGAAATAGGTAGTTCAGGTTTCTCTGAAGTATCATTACAGATTTGCTGAAAAACTGAAGTTTGTTTAAATGGCAATACACTGCATCCACTTTTTTTATTTACCAGTTGCATTTGGTTTATTTTACATTGTTTATCACCTAACGTAACATTACTTTTATCCTGCAAACTATATTTCTGACACTGAGCAGGATTCTTTACATTTAGAGATGAATCCAGATCTGCGTTGGTTTGGTCACTATTTGGAATTTCCTTCTCTATGGCATTTTCTTGAATTCCTGGAAGCAATCTGAAATCTTTGAATGATTCATCCTCAGAACCATCTTTCTTTTGATTTGTATGGTGAGACATCTTATTTAAGATACTGTTAGATGATGTTCTGGTATTTTCAACTTCCAGGTAGATATCTGCATGGTGAAGATCGATTCTTTCAGTTCTTTCTAGGTGTATCTTTTCTGTTTCTGTCGATCTGTCTGCCATTAAAAAAGAATTGTTTGGTGATTTAAATTCTGTACAATCATTGTCTTTTTCCAAATGCACCTTGTCTTTTTTTTCTGAAGTAACTGCTTTTCTAAGGTCTGTAACATTCAAGGTTTGTCCTTGACTACTTAGTTCTTTTCCTATGCAGAGGGTTTTGCTTAGGGAGATTTCACTTTGATTTTCATCCTGAGGTATAGAAGGATCAGTTTCATTCTTGGAGCTTTTTTCAAAAAGTTGTAAATCTGTCATGATGAAAACACAGTAAATTTTTATATTACACACTAAAACCTGCATTTATAAGACCTAATGTATGACCTATTCTTATAAAACATATTTAGCCTTAAATGTTTTCGTTGGCCATTACACAAACATTATGACACCACTTTACCTAAATATTGAGTTCTCTTTGTCATATTTAGCATGCTAAATATTTTCGGCTCTACCCATGTTTTTTAATTTCAGAACAGCAAAAGTATTTTTGGTTTAAAAAGGGGCAAGTAAGTTGAGGGTATTGCAAAATGGTTTTTAGTCCTCTAGTCTGTTACACATCCTTTTGAGCATATAGTACAATTCCATGTAAACACACAGCTGAGTAGATGAAAATGAATTTATCCTAACAATTTAGACTCTAATTTCTATTACTACCGTGAAATGAAAATTTAACCAAGGCAATCTGAAGATCTAACTGGCTTCATTAAATGATTCATTGAAATCAGTCAGCATCACACCTAGCAAATAGAAAGGAGCCCCACTGAGCTATAGAAAAGGAAAGGTTTTAAAAGAGAATGAGTGGGAAAAAAATTATTAGCAAAGAATCCATTGTTTTAGTCAAGGTCACCCTCCTAACCGGAAAGAGGCCTACCAGTAGATTCTTAACTGCTGACTAGGAAATTCCAGGTTAACCGGTTAAAGGTTAACATTCCTGAGGGGTTGAAATTACAGTTTAGTTAGGTACTAAAGTCTTGGCTTGCTGACATTGGGTTCCTAACACAGGCGATTCCATTTTAGGTCTTTAGTTTTCTTTTTACCACTATCTAGGATCCAGAATTGCTAGCTGATTTCAAGACTGACAAGTTGTCACTTGATCATTACCTTCTAAGTATTTTAAAATTTTCGGATACTTTGGGGCAAATGTATATAGAATACTTAAAACATATTTTATTCATCTGGGTATTAACCATAGATGTCAAATTTTCTGTGTAGTTAACCTAGAAAGAATACAAAAGTCAGGACTTGAAGGACTTCAGTCCATTCATTCTCTCTACAACATCTCCACCAAGTGGTTGTTCAGCCTAGGTTTGAACACCTTCATACAATAAGTTTATGGTCTTTAAACAACTCTTTTTCAAGATAGACAAATTAGTAAATTACCTCAGTAGTTACACAGATGTCTTTTGAACTAAGTAAACTGTGCCAGGTCTGATTATCAGAAGGTTATGAATAACCCAGAGAACATGCTCCCCAAAGCAGTGAAGGCAGAAACCATAATGCAAAAAGCCATGGAGTAAGTGATTAGGGAAGACAGAAATGTAATTTTCCCTAGAAATATTGACTGTAAATGATAGTTTACCTGTCTTGACACACACAAATGAAAAAGTGTTTCTTCAGATACAGTATAAGATCCTTGGAGACTATAATTGGCATTCCCCTAAATTCCATAGATGGCCTAGCACAGCACTTTGACAAATCCTTTATTTGTAGGAGAAAAGGCAGGGAGTGGGAAGGCTCAATATATAAAATCAGAAAATATCAATATGTTAGGTTACCTTCTATTATGATTTCTATAATTGGGCCTTCTTTCTTCTCCTTTTCTCTGTGGTTAGTATCTGAACAACAACTCACAGTGTCTGTTTTTATTTCTTGCCCAGAATTACATTTCTGTATGATAGTATTTTCTGATTTTTCCGTTGACATTTCACTGTTTTTAGTATTTACTTCTGGAAGATTCTAAAGTAAAATGAAAAGATAACTTTCAGTGTAAAAATATACTGTTATAAAGCATAAGACATTTGAACAAGTTTTGCTGATAAAAGTGGAATCTGTTCCAAGTCAGCCATTCAGCAATTTCTATTTGAAAGCCAAATTTTTTTTAACTAAGCTTAATATACTACTTTATTAATTTTTAAAATGTTTATTTCTGAGAGCATGTGTGAAAGAGTGAGCGTGCACAAGAGCTGGGGAGGGGCCAGGAGGGAGACACAGAATCCGAAGCAGGCTCCAGGCTGTCAGTCAGCACAGTGCGCTAAGCGGGGCTCGAACTTACCAGCCTTAGAGATCATGACCTGAGCTGAAGTCAGATGCTTAACTGACTGAGCCACCCAGGTGCCCCAATAATACTCTTTGTAACAAGATCACTCTAGCTTCATTATGTATAGTCTATCATATTTAAACAAAATTGAGACCCTTTGATGTTTTCAAACATGCATTCCACATTATTATGTAATTTCACATATTGCAGATCATAAAAAAACCATCCTTTTATTAAAAGCAAAGTAGTCATGGCAAGCAACTTGTTTTCAGTGTTTGGTATTTTTATGTATTTTTAAAATAATTCAACCCCCTATATATTCAGCACTTGCTTCATGAAGCGCTGCACTAGGCTTTGGGATACAATGATGAACAACATAGTCCCTTGCTTCAAAAAACTCACAATCCAGTGGGGAAGATAGGAAAAGAAGTAACAATATAGATGTTTTCCAGGGAAAACAAATGGTATAAACAGATGCTTAAAAGCAAGCAAGAGTATATATAGTCTTTTCCTGGAGCTACTCATGATTCACTTCAGCTAGAGCTTAGACACTGGGAGAATGGAGAGAAATAAGGCTTGTGATAAGTTATGCCCAAGTCATTAAGGGTATAGGATGCTGAGGAGTTTCAAGAAGACCACTGAATGGTTTTAGACAAGTAACATCTGATTGGAAAGACCATTCTGGCTGCAGCATCAGGAATAATGTTTCTAAACTCACCGATTAAAACCTGCAATGAGAAATCAATGTTCTACAATATAGTGAGACACCAAATAATATCTACTCTTAATGGGATCCATTATGTTTTATGTGCACTTTATTTCATTTTTAAAAGAATACTAATTTCCACAAACCACTAATAGTCTGTGCACAGAAGTCTGAAAAAGAGACAAAGCTGAACTAAAGAGAGACAACATGAGACAGATGCATCAGAAGAGTGCCATAGTGTCGCAGTCCAGGGGGTAGCAAGAAAGATGAAGAAGTGAATAGATACATGAAATATTTACGAGCTAATCAGTAGGGCTGGGATGAATGGTAGGATACGAAGGGGAATCCAGATTAATTACAGAGTTCATGTTACAGAATTCAGACTCACCTTACGTGACTCGTGAATGTTATTTACTCAGCTAGAAAACAGGAGTAGTAGCAGGTTTGGAGGAAAAGATCATGGGTTGTTTGAACCTGTTGAGTTTGAAGAATTAGGAAGATATCAAGAGAGAGAAGTCTAATGAACATTTAGATATATGAATCTGGAGCTTATGAGAGGAAATTTTACCTGGAAATGTATATTTGAAAATCACTGGTAGATGGCAACTGAAGATGTACAAGTTGATGAGACTAATAAGAGTATATTTTGAGGGAAAAAAAAGAGGCTAAAGGATAAAATGCTAATAAAAAAACACAAAAGAGGGGCAGAGGAAGAGAAACTTGCAAAGGAAAAATCTGCAAAAGAGATTGACAAAAACAGTGTGGTAGTTACCAGGAGAATAAATTCAATTCTGTCTATAAAGCATGTAACTCATGGTTGCTTTATTAATGGTAAGAACATTATAATTTCCACTTTAAAGAGAAGCTTGAGAGGAAAAAACAGATGAGTGAAATATGATAGGAGAAAGGTATTCAAGGAGATAGTATCAATGTATTATCAAAAGGACTGAAAAATGTCCATTGGATGGGGTGGGAGGGGTGAATCCAGAACGCCCTATGTTGAAGGATTCACAGGAAGGAAGGAACTAAAGAGTATGAGTTTAGACCACTCTTTACAGAAACGACTCTACAGGGGGAAAACAGACTTATATTTGTATGAGATGGGCACAGGATCAAAAAGTTTTTTTGTGTACTTGGTGAAATGGAGAAACTTGCGAATGTTTAATTGTGAATGGGAATATATACACTAGTAATTCACAAAAGAAGTGTAACTGACAAGCATGAAAATGTTTAATAAAAAAGTAAATTAAAACTGATAAAAGGGATGTGGTGCCTGGTTTGCTCAGTCAGTGAAGCATCTGACTGACTCTTGATTTTGGTTCAGGTCATGATCTCATGGTTTGTGAGTTTGAGCCCCGCATTGGGCTCTGCAGTGACAGTGCAGAGCCTGTTTGGGATCCTCTCTCTCCCTCTCTGGCCCTTCTCTGTCTCTGTCTCTCTGTCTCTCTCTCTCTCCAAATAAATTAAAAACAAAATGTTTTAACTGATAAAGTATTAGAGTTTTGATGTACAAGTACTTTTGTATGTGGTTGCTGAGAGTATAAATTGGTTCAATCTTTCTGGAAGCCAGTCTGACAATATATGTCAAAACTAAGTAAATAAGCTCTTTAACCCAGTTACACTGTTTGTGGAAATTTATCCTAAATAATAAAAAAAAGTACAGAAAGATATTTGTACAGGATGTCCTATAGTAAAGGAATGTAGAAATTAATTATGGCATGGGAACTATGATATATGTCAATTTCTACTGACTTAGAAAGATATCCACTGTTTTGTTAAAACAAAACAAGGCAGTTCCTCAAAATGTTTATTATAGAATTGCCATATGACTCAGCAAATCCACTCCTAGATATATACCCTCAAAAATTAAAAACAGATTCAGATGGTTGGTTGTTAGTGTTCAAAGCAGTGTTATTCACAATAGCCAGAAAGTGAAAACTCAAGTGTCATTCACAGATGAATGGATAAACAAAATGTGGTATATCCGTACAAGGGAATATTATTCTGCTATAAAAAAGGACTAAAGTTCTAATACATGCTGCAACATGGATGAACTCTGAGAACCTTATGCTAAGTGAAATAAGTCAGACAAAAAGGACAAGTATTACACAATTACACTTACATAAAATATACATAATAGGCAAATTCATAGAGTCAGAAAGTAAACTAGAGGTTATTAGGAACTGGGGAGAGAGGGAAGTTGGGAGTCACTGGTTAATGGTTACAGAATTTCGGTTTGGGATGATGATAAAACTTTGGAAATGGTGAAGACTTCACAACTCTAAACTTATAATTAATACCACTAAATTGCAATTATTTCCACTGAGTTGTAATTTTACATCTCAAGAGAAACAGAAATGACAGAGATGATGGATTTAGCAAAAAAAAATTTTTTAACTATTATAAATGTTCAAGGCTTTAAAGGAAAACAACATGAATATAATAAAAAGAAAAATATACACCCCCCCCACACACACACATAAAAGAATCAAGTGGAAATTCTAGAGATGATATATACAGTATCTGAAATAAAAACTCACTGGATAGGCTTAACAGCAGATTAAACATATTAGAACAAAAGATAATTGGACTTTAGGACATAGAACAATAGAAAATCCCAATGGAAGAAGTGAGAGAAATACTGAAAAAGATGTGCAGCACCTGATAATCTGTGGGATATTTATCCCACTAGTTTAACATGTGTACTTGAAGTCTCATAAAAGGAAAGGCAGGGGATAGAAAAAAATCTGAAGAAGTAATGACCAAAAATCCTCTAAATTTGATGAAAACTATGGGGTGCCTGAGTGGCTCAGTCAGTTGAATGTCCAATTTCGGCTCAGGTCATGATCTCACGGTTCGTGGGTTCAAGCGCCACATCAGGCTCTGTGTTGAATGCTTGCTCAGAGCCTGGAGCCTATTTCGGATTCGTGTCTCCACTCTCTGCCCCTTCCCTACTCACTCTCTGTCTTACTGTTTCTCAAAAATAAATAAATGTAAAAAAAAAATTTTTTAAACAAAAAAATTTTTGATGAAAACTATAAATCCACAGATTCAAGAATTCATTCCATAATTCCCAAAGTAACCAAACCAAGGTACAGCCAGAGATTAAAAACAAAAAAATTTTTTAAAAACCCCACTTATAAAGAGGATGTGAATATAATAACTGTAGACTTGCCAGAAGCAATGTAAAGGAGAAACAGTGCAACAGCGTCTTCAAATAAGTGAAAGAAAAATACTGTCCATCTAGAATTTAGAATATCCTTTAAAGATTAGGGAGAAATAAATATTTTTCCAGGCAAACAAAAGCTGTGAGAATTCTTCCGTACGCGTGTGCGTGCATACACACACACACACACACACACACACACACACACATTAAAGGAAGTTCTTCAAGCTTAACCATAGGATACCAGGTAGAAACCTGGATCTACACAAATAAATAAAGAGGCCAGCAATGCAAATACGAGTGAATACAAAAGACAGTTTATCTGATTCTTTGGGTGCCTGGCTGGATCAGTGGAGCAGTGACTCAATCTCTCAGGGTTATGCAGCCTACTTAATTTTAAAAAACAAAAAGACATTTTCTCTAATTCTTAATTTTCTTAACAGGTAATTAACAATTTAAAATGAAATAACCGGGGTGCCTGGGTGGTTCAGTTGGTTAAGCATCCGACTTTGGCTCAGGTTATGATAACACGGTTGGTGAGTTCAAGCCCCGTGTCAGGCTCTGTGCTGACGGCTCAGAGCCTGGAACCTGCTTCAGGCTCTGTTTCTCCTCCTCTCTCTGCCCCTCCCCAACTCGCACTCTGTCTCTGTCTCTCTCTTAAAAGTAAATAAACATTTAAAAAATCGTTTTTAATTAAAAAATAAATAAAATTAGACTAAATAAAATGAAGTAACAATATATGGTAGAGTTGATAAAATATGTACAAGTAAAGTGTATTATAAAAATAACACAAAGACCAGGTAGGAGAAAATGAGAATATAGTATTGTAAACTTCTTACTAACCAGAGAATTTAAATAATAATTTTTAAAAATTTTGTTTATTTTTGAGACAGCATGAGTGGGGGAGGGGCAGAGAGAAGGAGACAGAGAATCTGAAATAGGCTCTAGGCTCTGAGCTGTCCGCACAGAACCTGATGTAGGACTCGAACCCACGAACCGTGAGATCATGACCCGAGCCAAAGTCGGATGCTTAATCAACTGAGCCACCCAAGTGCATAGTAATTTTTGAAAGCAGACTATGTTCAATTAAGCTCTAGAAAAGTAGTTGGCAAACTGTGGCCAGTTTGGAAATATATTTTTGGAAATATAATTTATTAGTACACAACCATGCCCATGCCCATTTATGAGTGAACTTAATGCCACTGAACACACATAAAAATAGTTTAGTAAACTTTATGTATATTTTACCACAATAAAATAAACAGTTCTGAAAGGGAAAATAAGACTTCCTCATGTTATTATTCAACATAAAAGAAATTATTAATATTGCCACTGAAAATGTAACAGGATGAAAAGGATATATAATGGAAACACTAATCATAAAAGATGGAACAGCTGCATTAAAAATATACAAAATAGACTTCAAGACAAGAAATATTACTGGGATAAAGATAGATTAATCAGGAAATCGTAACAATCATAAATGTATATACACCTAATAAGAGCTTAAGAACACAAAGTAAAAACTGACTAAAAAGGGAAAGATAAATTCACAGTTATAATTAAAGATTTCAGTAGTCTCCCATTAATTTACAGACAGACACAAAAGATCAGGATAGATAAGACTTGAACAACATTATCAACTGGCTTGATCTGACATTCATAAAATATTCAACTGACAAAAGAATATGCATTCTTTTCAAGAGCACATGATATATTCACCAAGATAGACAATATGCTTGGCTAACAAACAAGTCTTTTTAAAAAAGGATATTACTGGGGCACTTGGGTGCCTCAGTCAGTTAATCATCAACTCTTGGTTTTGGCTCAGGTTCTCACATGTTTGTGAGTTCGAGCCCCACATCAGGCTCTATGCTGATAGTGCTGAGCCTGTTTGGGATTCTCTCTCTCCTCTCTCTGCCCCTCTTTTGCTCGTTCTGTCTCTCAAAATAAAGAAATAAACTTTAAAAAATGATGTTTCTATTTAAAAGTATACATTTATATTGAAAAGGACAGAAGTCTTACAGCAAATGCTCTCTGACCATAACTATATTACATTTGATGTCATTAACAAAGATATTTGGAACATTCTCAAATACTTGGAAATTAAACAACAGTTATAGGTCATACTCATACCATGGTTCATACCCATTCCCATGGATCAAGGAAGACCTCACAAAAGGAATTTTAAAATATGAAGAAGAACAAAATCACTACAGAGGCACCTGGGTGGCTCAGTCAGTGTCTGACTCTTGGTTTCGTCTCCAGTCATGGTCTCTCATGGTTTCATGAGTTTAAGCCCTGCATTGGGCTCTGCACTAGCAGCCCAGAGCCTGCTTGGGATTCTCTCCCTCCCTCTCTTTCTTCCCCTCCTCGACTTGTGCTATCTTTGTCTCTCTCAAAATAAATCAATAAACTTAAGAAAAGTTGGAATGAAACCACTACATATCAGAATTTGTGGGATGAAGCTGTAACAATGTTTAGATATTAGATATTAGAAAAGAAAGGCCAATAATCAATGATCTAAGTGTCCATGTAGGGCAGCTAAATAAAAGCACATCAAATCCAAAGTAAGCAGAATGAAGGAAATAATCAAGTTAACAGCAAAAGCCAATGAAATAGGAAATGAACAAACATGAGAGGGATATCAGTGAAGTCAAAACCTGGTTCTTTGAGAAGACAAAATTGAGAGTTTCTAGCTAGATTGATGAGAGAGCGAGAGGAAGAGGAGGAGATGGAATGGGAGGAAAGGAAAGGGGGATGACAGAAATGCAAGAGTGGATATCAATATAGATCCTTCAGAGGAAGGGAACAGTAAAGGAATATTATGAGCAACTCTTTGCCAATAAATTTGACAACTTAGATGAAGGAACAAGTTCCTTGAAAGACAAAAATTACCAAAATGATTGTGTTGTCAGTCTCCCAAGACTACCCCAAGGTTCCATAATTTGCTAGAAAGACTCACAGGACTCAGTGTACAGTGTGGTTGAGTCCCCTCCCTAAGGAAAGAAAAAAAGAAAAAAACAAACCTCAAGGCAACTTGGTTATACACATATGTGACAATATCCCTCATGACCCTGTAACATAAGACGACTTAATCAGACTACATGTTTATGTGATACCATATATGGGAAACAAAGAAGTAAAAAATCTGTTAAAAAAACTACTCCACTTGGTATTCAGGGCTCAGTTCTTCGTGTACGAACCCAACTGAGCAGTGCTGGCACGAATAAAGTTACTTCCTAGAAAGAAAAGCCTCGGTGTCATGACTCTGCTAGAATCCTGCTACAGCTGTACTAGTGACTAAGACTGACTACAGCAAAAGAATACACAGCAAAAAAACATCACAGGGAAAAGCATATCAGGGTCAAGTCTGGGGCAAACCAGCAAATTCTATCTAATATTTAATAAAGAAATAAAACCAATTCTACACAATATTCTTTCAGGAGGAGAGAACACATTCTAACTCCTGAAGCCAGTATAACTGATACGAAAACCAGACCAAAAAAATACAAAGAAAAAATAAACAAAACCTACAGATCAGCATTCCTAATCAATGCAAAATCCTTAACATACCATTAGCAAATCACATCCAGCCATATATTAAAAAGATAATATATATTTCAGGAATGCAAGGTTATTTTATTATTTAAAAAAATTTTTTTAATGTTTATTTATTTTTGAGAGAGTGAGAGTGGGTGCGAGAGGGGGAGGGGCCGAGAGAGAGGGAGACACAGAATCTAAAGCAGGCTCCAGGCTCTGAGCTGTCAGCAAAAAGCCTCATGAGGGGCTCAAACATAACAAACAGTGAGATCATGACCTGAGATGAAGTCGGATGCTTAACTGAGAGCCACCCAGGTGACCCAGGAATGCAAGGTTATTTTAAATTTGGAAATCAATTAATATAATTAATTGATTAATATTAACATATTAGCAGAATAAAGAAAGAATATTATCTCAACAGATACAGAAAAAATATTTCTCAAAATTTAATACCCATTCATGATAAAAACACAGCAAACTAGGAAAGGGAAACTTCTTCAATCTGATAAAGAGCATATACAAAAAACCTATAGCTAACATTATATGAAATGGTAAAAGACTAAAAATTCTCCATCTGAGACAGAAACAAAGCAAATCCACTGTCATGACTTTTTAAAAAACGTTATTTGTTTGAGAGAGAGAGAGAGAGAGAGTGCATGTGCATGAGTTCAGGAGAGGCAGAGAGAGGGAGAGAGAAGCCTAAGCAGCCTCTGAGCCATCAGCACAGAGCCCAACACAGGGCTCAATCCTACAAATCTGAGCTGAAATCGAGTTGGATGCTTAATAGGCTTAGGGGTCACCCAGGCACCCCTACTGTCACCACTTTTTTTTCACCACCACTTTTATTCTACATTGTACTAGAAGTTCTTAGTGCAATAAATTGCGAAAAAAATAAAACTCATACAAAGAAGAAGGAAAGAAAAAAATTTCCTTAAATTCACAGATGACATAATGTACACAGAAAACCCAAAAGTTAGATAAAAAAAAAAAAAAAGCCTACCATTACAATAAATTAAAAAGGTAATAGAATACAAGGTTAATGCACAAAAATCAAATTTTACTTCTACATACTAGCAAGAAACAATTAGAAAATTAATTTTTAAAATATTGTTTATGATAGGATCCTAGAACATGAATTATTCAGGAATAAATTTCACAAAACATTTTAAAGATCTACACAATGAAGATGACAAAGCATTCCTGAGGGGTATTAAAGAATGTCTAAATAAATGTAAAGATATGCCATGTTCATGAATCAGAGGACTCAGTATTGTTAAGATATCAATTTTTCACAAATTAATCTATAGATTCAACACAGCCCAAAATCCCACAGACTTGTTTTTTAGAAATAGACAAACTGATTCTAAAAATTATATGGAAATGCAAAGAACTCAGAAGAGCCAAAACAATTTTGAAAAAGAAAAAAAAAGGAAGGATTTGCACTACCACAATTGAAGACTTTTTACAAAGCTATACTAATAAAGGCAGGTTTGCATATTGACTTAATGATGAACAAATAATCAATGGAACATAATAAAGCATTCAGAAATAGATCCACACACATATTAGATCAACTAACTTTCAAAGAATATACCAAGGTACAATGAGAGAAAAAATAGTCTTCAAAAAATGTCCATGTTGGAACTGGAAATCCATGTCCAAAAAATGATCCTCAAATCTTATGTCATACTGTACACAAAAATTAACTGAAAATGGATTATAGACTACATGCTGTTTTAAAATTTGAGACACTTAAAATAAAAAGTAGGAAGAAAATCATCAGTGATGGTCCTAATTTCTTTCAGTTTTGTACCCCCAAAACACTTGAATTTTACCTGAAAGTCCTTGTTTTCCTCAAACTTCTTCTGATCACGTAAATCATTACAATGTTCTTGTAACTTAATATGAGTTTCTTTAAGTGATGATAATTCATTCTTAATCTCATTAATTTCTTCAGTTAGTTCTTCAACCTAATATAAAATTTAACCAAATGAATAGTTATGTAAATGTATTTTGTATGAGAATATTCTATTAACACAAGTTTTTGGAAAAAGTAAAAAATAAAAATGATCATAAAGTAATTACTAATATTGAGAGTTACCATTTATTGAATTGTGCTGAGTACTTAATAACCATAATTTCATTCTCATAAAAATCCCCAATTTACAGGTGAGAAATGTAGAAATCAGAGATGTTCAAGTAATTTGCCTATATCAAGTGGACATAGTCAGGATACAAACCCAAAGCTAAATCTAGGGGCTGTATTCTTAACTACTATATTAAACAACCTCTTGTTACAAATGAAAAAGTATTAATTTATTTTTAATCATAAAGATTCTATAAAAGTTTTACCTTTATTGCTTTCTTGAAGTTTTTTTTTTTGCATATTAGACATACAATTTTAACTCAGCTGAATGAAGAGTAGTATAACAGTAACTGACACTTCAGACTAATATTTACAACTATAAAGTGGACTTTCACTGGCTATTTAAAATGTCATAATCTTTTTCTTGGGGGAGTACTCTTTCATGGGAACTTTAAATATAAGACAAAGTAAGTGCCACGGAGTCCCTACAGAAGCTAAACCTATTACTTTCCCTGCATCTCATCTATTTTTAACCTTTTAAAAATCTATCCGTGCAAGGTACTTCTCTTCCAAGGCTCAACTTTCCATGAGTTCTTTATCCCATCCTTTCCAATCTCCCCTAGGGCCTGCCTCCAGCATTAATCTCTCTTCTGCTTATTTACAGTCCTTCCCACTATACCAGCATGTTCTCCTTAGCCCACAAATTGCTCTTCTCAAATTTCTAATTTATTTTTATCCTTGACCCATTTACTGTCTCTCTCACTTCTTAGAATAAAAATCCACACTTGCTACTTTCAAATTCTAACCTCGCATCACTCCTTAATAACCTGACTTCTATCTTCATTGGTCTACAGATTCCACCTTCTCGCCCCTGCAGGTATCACCTTCAAATTACCGAAAAGATTTTTCCCAAGTTTCATACTACTTAACAGCTCTGTAACAGGACTACACTGACTACTTGTTTTTGGAGCAGCCTCTTTTG
Source organism: Crocuta crocuta (assembly GCF_008692635.1). Classification (NCBI taxonomy): domain Eukaryota; kingdom Metazoa; phylum Chordata; class Mammalia; order Carnivora; family Hyaenidae; genus Crocuta; species Crocuta crocuta. Next base: position 2,021,870 of record NW_027531873.1, on the reverse strand, counting down.
TTTTCATGATACTATTTTTCCTTTCTCCTCCAATGTTGCTCACTGTTCTTACCAGGCTCCCCCTCCCGCCCTGTCCCAACACACACACTCTACTCTTTCTTCTACAGGCTTAGTCCCAAATCCTCCACTCCTCCCATAGATGATTAGAACCATACCTTCAAATATCATCTTTATGCTAATAAATCTTAAGTCTGTATCTTATCTCCCAACCTCTCTCCTTAGATTCAAATTTTCTAAATGAATAGTATGCATTTCAGGCTAGATGTCCTGCAGGCACTATAAATTCAACAGCTTCCAAATTAAACTCATTATTTTCATCTACATATCTGCTTCTCCTTCCACATTCCTTATGCCACTTACTGATATTATCATTCTACTAGTTATACTAATCTCAGAGTCATGTTTGACTCTTTTCTCCTTCTAATACTTATTATGTGTAAAACATCAATAACTCTGCTAATTCTACTTTTAAATGTTTTGCATTTACTCTTCTTCTCTGTTCTCACTACTGTGGTCCTCACGGACACCCTCATAGGCTCAATGTTAGATTATTTACAGTATTCTTCTCACTGGTCTCTTTCCATAAAGCCATCTTCCATACTGTTGCAAGGGTTATTTTTCTAAAAGATCTGACTGTGTCACTTCTCTGCTTTAATATTCTCAATGCCTTCCAATTACTTATAAAATAAAATTCAACTTCCTTAGTAAGGAGCCTTTTGGAAAATGATATCAATGTATTTTCCAGTGTCCTATTTCACACATCCTATGCTTTATTCAAATTAGACTACCCATCACCCTTGAGATTGCAGTTTCATGCCTCCATGATTCTTTCCATTCTGTACTAAATGGAATGCCAGCAGAATGGAAAGAGAGGTGTAGGAAATGGGCACATACTGTGTGGTGAAACCCTATTTATCTTTAGTGTCATCTTTTCTCTAAAAACTTTCTCCAACCTAGCTAAATGATATGATTTATTTGTACTTTCATAGTAATTTGTTAATACTACTTAAACTACTCCATGTTACTGTCGTTAATTTCATAGTTATCTGTTGCTTTGAGAGTGTGAGCTCTCTATTAATCTTTGTATTTTGGGCATTTCTGAAAATCCAGTACCTGGAATAGTACCTAACACATAGTAGATGCTCAACAAATGTGAACTGAACTCCTTTTGTAGCCAACACTTTCCCCTAAGTCATTTCTGAACAACCTCATTTATTGTCTTTTGTCTATGTACATCCATTAACTATATAACTAATCAAAGGCAAACAGATGTATATAATGGTGTTCTTTATAATATTTCAATGAATTTTAACTATACTGCCTAACAATAGTCACAAAGTTTTATTTGTACGGTTTCTCTTTCACTGTTGTTGTTTGGGGGGATAGCAGTTTATATGATTCCATCTAATTTTTGTCAGTATCTTTTTAAGTTTTTAAAAACCCATCTTGATCCAATCCTCTAGCAATACCTGCACTGTCCTTCACTCAAGAATGGTGAAAAACTTACAAAGAGATGTAAATACAATTAAAGAGTAGATCTGACCTCCCACTCAGGAAAACTCTTACATAGAACCATAGCAGCTTTTTTCTTATTTAACTATATTCTGTTTAGTATTAAAGCATATGGAAGTGAAATGACTGCAGAAGCTAAAGATCCTAAGACAAAACCAATTTTATACAAATTTACAGATTGAGGCCTCACCAGTGAAACTGCTTATTTTTTGAAATTCAATTGATTTTTCCTTATAGGAAGGGCATGGTTATGGTTTCAGGGAAAAGAAATGTTTTTTTTTCTTAGGGCAACTAATCTTTTTTTGGGAGAGGAGTATGGTTGACACATTTAAGTATGTTCTCTTTTCACTTAACAGCTTTCCTTATCCCAACAGTACCATTTCCAAGGTTTCTAAACATCAGGAATAACAAGTGTTAAGATGCAATGTGAATTCATTGAAGCTAAAATGAATGTTACTATGTTTGTTGCTTAACAGTAAACTTTACTCATACAGAGAATAAGCATTTTTTAGTATCCTGGTACAACTAATTATAAATATTTTTGATATTTGGATAAACCTCATTAAATTCATCAGTGAGGACTTGATCTCTTCCAAACTACAAATTAAGAGAACATGTTAGCTGCAAATGAATTGAAAAATCAAGAGTTACTTATATAACAATAAGAAAATGTTTATCAAACTGGTATTTAGATATATATTAGTATAAAATACATTACATTATAGTATTAGAAAAGTATAGTATAATTAATACAATAGTCCAAAATGTAATCTTTCCCAAAATACAGTTTCCATTAAATCATCATGACTTTCTACTCTGTGAATTCTTTTAAAAGAATTGAAAGGAAATGAAAATACATATTAAAACAGAATAACCAGTTTTGGGGTCCACCAATATTTAAAGTGAATCTTTATATTTTATAATTTTATTTTTTTTTTTAATGTTTTTTTTTTTTTTATTTCTAGGAGAGAGAGAGAGACAGCGTGAGCAGGGGAGGGTCAGAGAGAGAGGGAGTCACAGACTGAAACAGGCTCCAGGCTCTGAGCTGGCAGTCAGCACAGAGCCCGACGCGGGGCTCGAACCCACGAACCGCGAGATCATGACCTGAGCGAAAGTCGGATGCTTAACCGACTAAGCCACCCGGGCGCCCCTATATTTTATAATTTTAATTTATACCATTTCATACTTTTATTATCTACTTTACTAAAATGAAAATTTAGTGTAAAATAAATGGATGTGGTTTAAGGAAATAGCTACGTTTATAATGTATCAACTCTTTATGATAAAATGTTAATAATTATAGAACTCAACTACTGTACACATGTTCTAAACATGGCTTTAATACATCTCAACAAAACTGCTAATAGTACCTATATAAGTTATTTTAATAATTTACTAAAATACTATGCAACTGTTTTATAAAAAGGTAATTTTTTTCTGTTACATATGGGAAGTCAAATTGTATATATCAGTATTTATATAAATGTGTGTATATATATATATACACACACACACACATATATATACACACACATGTATATGTGTGGTTTTTCAAGCATGAAAGCATTATAGGAAACTTTATTAAATTTAGCTTTTCAACAGCATTCATTTCTTGGAAATACAAGTGCAAGAAGAATATGTGTCTGACTTTACTCCTATATTATTTTTGCAATATTTTCTAAGCATTTAATAGTTATTTTAAATGTCTACAACTACTTAAAATATTTTACTATTTTACTATTTAATAAACCTACATGCTTCTTCCAAGTTCCCAGTGCTTTCTCGTGCTCTTTTTGAAGATTAAGGAACTTTTCTTCATTTTCTTTTACCTTCTCCCTTTGCAGCTCATTATCTCTTTCAAGGGTCTGCAATAAAATTAATTATCCAAAAAATAATCAATACCACATTAATGAATTTTGATGTGTTTTATGTTGCTTGGACCTTTGCTTCTAACATGCTGAAAGTGCCATACAGATCAGTGGTAATGTGCTATCTCAACAATAATTTTCATAAATTAACAGAAAGGTGCTTATAGTTTAGTTAACAGGAAATAGGGGGAGGTTATGAAAAAGAAATGGCTATAAAAGGGTATAAAAACATTGCCATTATTCAGTTTCACTGCATAAGTTTTAATGTACTGAAAAAGTAATATAAAGTACAGCATTGAAAAATATGAAATGTAGCATAATCCAGCCCAACTCTACTACAAAATTTTAACTACCACAGAACATTTTGTCCATATCTGTTTATTTTAGAAATTAACTGGCTAGAAAACCCTTAAATACAATTTTAATTTTTAATTTCAAATTAATACATTTTTAGTACAGCTTCAATATTTACCATATGAACTCATTATTTCATAACTTAACATTAATATAATCACCACTATACCCCCTCCAAAAAAAAAAACCTTTAAAGACTAAAAAATACTGTTTTCTAAGACAAGGATTTGAAAGGTATTAAATTACTGTCACCAATATTATTAAGTTTCTTCAGTGTCAGCTGATAATCCAAGTAAACTTCTATTTAAAAAAATGAATAGCTAAGAACTCTACCTACATGTCTAATACATCTGGAATTTTTAAGTTCATTTGTTTATCATTCTGAAAGCTATGTATGTTCAAAGTAAACATTTCAAGCCACACAAAGGATAGCGAAAGAAAAGGTAAAGTGTTCTTCTATCAGCTCTCAGTTCCCCCCAGAGGTAACCACTCTAGCACTTCTCACATAGCCTTCCAGAAGTTGTCTCTAAGCATACAGGTACACAAAATATATCTTTTCAAACACAGATGAGACCATACCACACAGTGTTCTTCTGCAAACTGCTTTTTTTCTTAAAAAAAAAAAAAAAGTATTTCTTGCTTACTTTCCATACCATAAAGTACAGATCTATCTCATTTTAAAGCCTTCACAGTATTCCATCTAAATTGTATCCATCAGTTGCATCTAGAATATCAATACACAATGACATTATTATGCAAAATTATGTAAATAGCTAATAAAAACCATTTTACAGTTTAAATACTAAAAGTCTCCTTTGGCACATAAAGAGCATTTTATTGCACTTTGATAACCTCCAATGAATACTTATTTTGACTGCCTCTACTTCAGGATAATGTAAATATATTTTTTTAAAAAAATAAGGGAGATACAAGATGCCTCCTTTTTTGAAGCCTTACATGTCTGAAAATATCTTTATTCTACCAATACATAATGATTTGTTTGGCTGCAGTACAATTCTGCTTTAGAAATCAATTTCTCTCCAACCACTGAAGGCATGGTTCTATTATCTTCTATCTTCCAGCACTGCCAGTGAGAAGTCTGAAATCATTATGTTGCCATTCTTATTCTTAATCCTTTATATGTGACCTACTTCTTTTTTTCACAAAGAGTTTTAGAATCTTTTAAGTGTGTATGAAATTTCATAATGATACGTATTGGTGTTGAGCAAAACAAACTCAAATTCCTCAGTCCTAGGTTACATTCTAGTAATTACTCTTTTGGTCATCTCCTCTCCATTTTCTCCATTCTCTCTCAAACTCACTAGACCACATGAACTAAACCCCTATTATTCTTTCCCTCCTGTTTTCCATCTTCTTGTTTTTTGGTTCTACTTTCTAGAAGACTATCTCAATATTACCCTCAAAACTTTGAAGTGTACTTTTTATGTCTCCTAAAATATTTATTTTAAAGGTTCTCTTTTATTCTATGAGTGTTTCTTTATAGACCCCTAGTTCTTGTTTTGTGGATTAATAAATACATTTCTCTTAACTGAGTATATTTTCTTAGTTTCTCCAAGTTTTTTTTTTTTTTAAGTTTCCCTATTTGCTTTGCCTGATTGGCATGGTGGAGAGAGACTTTCTTTAAGTGCCCAGTGATCCTTAACTTCATGTTCATATAAAGAATGAAGTACTAGGGCACCTGGGTGGCTCAGTAGGTTGAGCATCCGACTTCGGCTCAGGTCACGATCTCATGTTTGTGGGTTTGAGCCCCACGCTGGTCTCTGTGCTGACAGCTAGCTCAGAGCCTGGAGCCTGCTTCAGATTCTGTATCTCCCTCTCTCTCTGACCCTCCCCTGCTCACGCTGTCTCTCTTTCTCTCTCTCACAAATTCAAAAAAAACAAAACATTTAAATTAAAAAAAAAAAGAATGAAGTATTAAAAACCTGGTTGAAAGTTTTGTCAAATGATTGGCTTCACTGTAGGTTGATCTAGCTCAGCTAGTTCACTGGGAGACCTTAAGTGGAGGAGCTATAGTCTTTTCTCTTGAGCAAGTTAGTTTCCCAAGAAAGGGATCTTCTATTTTCCTGCATAGAAGTGACAGGCTAACTGTACTCTAAATGGAGAAACAGAGCAGGGAGGTCTCAGATATCAGTATTTAGACTTTCCACTCTGTTCTCAATATAATAGGCTCAGTAACATTTTGGTTCTAAAAATCTTTTTACAGCATTTGCCAATTTTAAATATTCCTACCATGGGCAATTTCAAACTACCACAGTTGCAGCTCACAAAATGACAACAGCTCTGACCAGCAGCTCTCCCTACTATAAGTGGTCTCCAGCAAACCACTGGACTCTCAACCTGTTGTCCCTGAAAGTCTCCAGTGTAACTCTCCAATCTTCTGTCATGTAGGAAACAGGCAGTGTCTTTGTGGGCAAGGAAGGCAAGAGAATTTAGAGGGATGGTAGCTTCTAGCTTCTTATATAGAAACCTTTGGCTTGAGTTGCACATAAGTTTCTAGAGGCACATGATGCTTACAATTCCTCAGCATTTTTGCACCTTTCTCTTAGGTTTCTACTTTCTTTCATTTGCTAGGTAAATTACTAATTTTCCATCTGATTCCCACTTTCAAACCTCATTTCCTTATTTACTTTCCTTGTGGATTTATTGTCATTTTATTTTAGTTTCAGAAGGAAATAGAAGTGAATGTGTGGGTTCAATTCAACATGTTTAACCAGAAGCCTGGATCTGTCAATATATAAACTTATGAAGATTCTGAATTCATTAATTTAATAAAATTTAATGAGCTCCTATTCTGTGCCAGATATTCTTTTAGGTCCTTATGGTAAATGCATGAAAATGTTACTGTTCTCGTGGAATTTATACTCTATCAAATAACTATTTGTTATTAATCACATCTGAATTAACAAATCTGAAAAACATTAGAAAAACAGACATTGTGGAAAGTCAAAATAAACTATTTGCTAATGTTTTACTGTATCAAAAACTAACTTATCCTGGTTAATACTACGACTATAGGAGCAAACGAAGTAAATTATTCTTGTTAACTCTATGACTATAGCAGTATAACTATACTCATATCTAGACTAAACTATAATTATAGTAGAAAATATTGTCTATCATGGGAATTCAGGTCTCTATACTCCAAACTACTATTAAAAAATGAGACAGACTACAGCAGGATTGCAGAGCACTGAAAACCAGTAGGCCATTATGAAGAGTAATGATCCCTTTTAATACAGGTGGAATTAGAATGCTCCTCGAGAAAACACTTGAGATATCTATGCAGCATAATCCTCAGCAATAGTTCAACATTAATATTTTGTTATACTATATATCAGTGGTTCTCCAGCACCAGTCTGCAAACAAGTACTACTGATCCATGACAAAATTTCACTAGTTCATGGAAAAAAAAAAAGTCTATATAAATCATTAAATGTCTTTTCCTATAAAGGACTGTCTTATATAAACCATCAAATGTCTTTTCCTGTGAAGGACTATCTTTAATCTGAGATTATATCCTTAATATGTGGTGTAAAAGTATTTTTTTTATAAAGTGAAAGTGATGATAGATGGCACTGTTATTTTTAATGTCCTTACTTATCAAAATAAAAAGCTGACAATTCTATCCCGTTCTTACCAATACTTTGCAAGACATTTCTGTATGAAATCTAGTTTCTCTGTGTACTATCAAGGCTCAAATAATAATGGTGCTAGTTAAAAAGAGAGGCATCTGGATTATCTATGATATCAGCACTTGTAGTTAAAAGATCCTAGAACTAGAGTTATAGTCATGATTAATTCAAAGAAACGTGAATATATATGTATATATTCACATTTCTTATACACACACACACACACACACACACATATACACTGCAACCCAAGAAAATTCAGCAACACATAAACATTGCATTTAGAACTCATGAACAGCAATTTAAAAGCTGTAGTTTTTGAATAACTGATCTAAATAAAAGTGGCAGCTCTCACTGATCTAGAAAGAATACGTTAAAAATGTAATGTAGAAATAGTGCTGGAGTAGAATGGGGACAAAAATTTAATTTGAGGATTGCTACTAATTAAGAAGCCTTGAACTATATTGCTTATACTTTCTGGATCTTTAGTTCATCATGAAATGAAATGACTGGATTGGTTGATAACTAATATTTTGTTCATCCTAAAAACCTGTTTCAACTCCTTTAAATGGGCTGGAAAACAATCCTGATAACTGCTACTCATAAAGAATTTGGGTAAATTCTATCCCATGTTTCTTGGGAGAAGGTTTAAAATATTAGAGAAAGTCCCAGCTATCTATCTGTAGATGTGTAAAGGAGGTGGGGGGATACTTGCTTATATCTGGACTTTCAGAGATTTTTTACTGGTCTTACTGGAGGAGGTAAAGAAGTTAAGAGGAAGGAGGAGTCTGACTCTGGCATACCTCTTCCCTCTCCCTCTTCCAGGTCTAAGTTGCTTTTGTTTTAAGTTTATTTATTTTGAGGAGACGGAGGTACAGAGAGAAAGAGAGAGACAATCCCAAGCAGGCTCCGTGCTGTCAGCGCAGAGCCTTGAACTGGGGGCTCAATCTCATGACCATGAGATCATGACCTGAGCCAAAATCAAAAGTCGAATGCTTAACCAAGTGAGTCACCTAGGCGCCCCTCCAGGCCTAAGTTTTATAGTATTAGGGACAGGCAAGAGAAATAAAGAAGCCAAAACTTTCTTTACATGAGTCACAGAACATTAGTGGTAATGAGACAACTCTGGCATTGTTCAGGTTAAGTTTGGCTCCAGTAAATGATGATGAATATAGCATACTTTGTGGGGCCCAGTGCAAAATTTAAAAAGCAGGGAAAAGGTGCTATCAAAGATACTAAAATACAAAACTTTTTCTTTCCTTCATGGTCACTCCCCCTTTCTCTCTTTCCCTATCAACTTATCATGTCATGGTGCTTTTTACTTTCTATTTAATGTCATGGTCTCCTAGGCAAAGGGCAAATATATACCCTCACAGATGCCTGAAGGCCTACACAACTTAGCACAAGTAGATCCACTAGCTACTGGGTTCTACCTGCTGGATCCATGTACTATGTCCTGGCAGGGGGTGAGAAAGTCAATATTTCTGTCCCATGGGACCTCTGCCCCAACCCATGGCACATAGGTAACCCTCAACAAATTGCAAATGCCAGGCAGGGGTACATCTCAGTACCTGGACTGAGGACTCACCCCCTGCTGAATCATCTACCTAATGTGTTGAGGTACTGCCAAACTGAGACAGACGATGCTGCAGGGCACATGCAACGGACCCAAACCCTCCCTGCTATATTTAGGCCTTCACCAAACATAAGGAGCAACAGTAGAACACAGACCTCTCCCCAGCTACGTGACCACAACAGTGGTGGAGCAGAAGCAGAGAGGATGAGGCTAGGCAGGGCCCAGGATACCAAAGTGTGGAAGAGCCAGCAGCCAAAATTCATCCTAGGAGGCAGTAGGAGATAGGGCAAAGACAGCTGAGGCTCCAAGACTCCAGGGCATGCTCCATTTTCCCATTAGACTTAATTTACAAAACATAAATTTAAAGATAAAAATTTCAAAACAGTAAACACAAAACATTAAACCTGAAGCTCAAAGTCTTTCTGAGTATGGGTCCCTATACAACTGCACTGATTATATACCCAGGAAGTTGGCCTTGGCCTCTGCTGATGTTGACCTTCACATGGGAAGTGATTGTAGTTTTCTTTTCTTTTAAGTTTATTTTTGAGAGAGAGAGAGAGAAAAAGAATGAGAAAGTGAGGGAGAGGTAGAGAGAGAGAGAAAGGGAGAGAGAGAGAATCCCAAGCAGCCTCTGCACAGGGCTCGAACCCACAAACCGTGAGATCACAACCTGAGCCCAAATCAAGAGTCAGAGGCCTAACCAACTGAGCCACCCAGGTGCCCTGTAATTGTAGTTTTCTTGAAAAATGTCCATCTTTACCTTCATTTCCAAGAATTCCTTCAGATGAACACAAATATCTTCCACTGGCCACCCCAGTGGAACATGTCCCCACCTCCTTCTCTTGACTTAAACATCCAATCACTTGGCCAGAGGGACACAGAGAAATTTCTGCCCTTCCACTAAACTCCATGTTCCTTCATGTGGAACCAAGGAACCACCAAATGTCTCTCTTCTGCACCCTTACTGGGCCGTACAGTAATGGAACAAGCATAATACACTTCAAGCCCCATTGGTAAAGATCACTCCAAAAACTTTCTTCCTTGAAATTTCTGGACCATAACTGTGCACTAGACTATATGATCTTGGTATAATTCCAAACTTCGAAAAACATATGCCAGGTCTTCCACATGAACTTATCACATTTTATTCTACCGCCAACACCAGAGTGGACCTTCAAATTTTTACAGCATCTCAAGCATCCATCCACAAAACAAGATGTCACTTTCCCCTTTTCGTACCCCAATCTTTATATTAATTTCACATAGACTCCTTCACTTACTTATTAGAGGAAGTTTATGATCCTTCCAACTAGGGATGTAATAGAAAAGCTTCTCTTATTGAACTGTTACTCCCAAAACATCAGTGACCAGAATTTCTTCCCTCTCATATCATGTTTTTTTTATACATAGAAAGAAAATGATGGTGTGATTGCTGTGGTAACAGGGCCAATTCTACCATTCCTGTGAAGAGGGGTCTGCCTCAATTTCTAGGAGTTCACTGACTGCTCTCTTAGAATGTGGTGACAGTGCTCACTTCGGCAGCACATATACAAAAATTAGAAGAATGTGGTGACACTTGTCACCTTCTATTTTCAGTTTTGGCCTTGGCCACAATTCAAAGACAAAGAAAAACAAGTCTCATCTGATCTGATACAAAGTTAATAACGTCAGATACTTGATAAAACTTAACATTTAACTGGTGACTTAAATTTAAATTAAAAAATTACACACAGGGGCACCTGGGTAGCTCAGTCAGTTAAGTGTCTGACTTCGGCTCAGGTCATGATCTCATAGTTCGTGGGTTTGAGCCCCGCATCGGGCTCTGTACTGACAGCTCAGAGCCTGGAGCCTGCTTCAGATTCTGCATCTACCTCTCTCTCTGCCCCTCCCCCACTCGCTCTCTCTCTCTCAAAACCAAAGACATAAAAAAATTTGTTTTAATTTACATATATATTTATTACTTTAGACATTGATACCAAGTTGGTGAAGAAGGCCATATCTTACCCCTAAAATTCAAAATGATCTCAGATAAAGTTGGGCAGATAAAAGCAACCAAACAGGTAAAACTCATTAGAGTAAATATATCTCTATCTATGTATCTATATACAACCTGATTATTTTCTTTTAATGCCTTCAACTCTGCTTCTAGTTCAGTACTAACTTCAGTTTGATGCTGAAGTAACTGTTGCATATGTTGGAAAGAAGTGATGATATCCTTTAAAAGAGTATAAATATATTAGTGGAAAAATTTTTGTAGGTATGTTTCTAAATTCATTCTTAAACTACATTGTCTAATTTCTTAACTTGTTATCATAGTTTAATTTCAACACCATAACAAGATACTGAAATAAACTAATAGCATATTTTACTAACTTAATTTTCTAAAGTAACTTATATAATTTCTTACAAAGTACTATTTCCAAGAGTTATTCAAATAAGTAACAAAGTTTTTTGAAATGGACCATGGATTATGAGACACTATTGAAAAATGTAAAGAATTCAAAACTAAAACTTTTGTTGGCTTGTCTTAAAAAAAAAATATCGCTACTAAAATGTCATACTGCTAATGGGCTAACATGTCATGGTATGCATTCACAATGAAATGGAGGAAAAGCAGAAAAGAAAAAAAAGAAACAGGAGAACTTTTCTTTCATACACTTTTTTTAAATAGAAAAATTATAAATATCAACTAGATTTAAATGACACCATAACATCCTGTAAATGTATGCTCTGAGCATACACACATTTCAGTAATTATCTGCTAGGGTACGATGATCTAAACTATCAAGGAAAAAACTGATTTATTTTTATCCTTTTTATTAAGTATTTTAATGTAATATTTTCCCAACTTCATTAAGATATAATTGACAAATAACACTGTGTAAACTTAAGTTGTATAACATGGTGATTTGATAAATAATTACAATAAGATTAATATCTCTATCACGTCACATAATTCCGATTTGTGTGTCTGTGGTGAGCACATTTAAGATCTATTCTCTTAATACCTTTCAAGTATATAACACAGTAATGTTAACTAAATTCATCATACTATACATTAAACCCCCAGAACTTACTCATCTTATAACTGGAAGTTTGTACCCTTTGACAAACATCTTCCCATTTCTCTGATTTGTTTTTTAAAGGGAGCATATGTGAGACCTGAGTATAAAGGTTCACATGAATCTATTCAATAGACCCTGAGGGCTTACTATGTGCTAGCAATCGACCTAAACATGATTCCATTTTTTATTGAATTTAATTTGTTTATTTCCCACCTTGTATCAGTTTTAAAAATATTTACTGGCTTCCAAAATATCTTATGATTGCTTGCCTGTTTTTCTTCTTGAATATGTATAATCTCTTCATTAATCTTCTTATTTAATTCCAATTCCTTTAAAAAATTGAGTAGTTTTAAAGCTATGACATAAAATTCAGAAAATTCTACATTTAAGTGCTCAATAAGTGTAGGAGTGTCATGACCCCTTACACCCCGGAGCACCAAGATTTGTTTGCTGGAGAAGTAGTGGTTCTAGTGAAACAAAGACAGTATCAGACACCCCATACAGGCTGGTGTGCAAATTTACAAACATTAAGGTTAAAAAAACTACAAAATTTGTCATCTCCAAAAGCTCTTCTGGAGACACCACTGTACCATAAGACTACCTGACACTATATTAAAGTGGAAGTAAAATGGTTATAGACAAATTTTATTGTCTTAAATTCTTGCTGATAATGGCAAAAATTACCTATAGTGAAAAATAATTCATAATACCTTTTTTCTCTATGTATATTAACTTTATAAAAGAACACTTTTATAATACTGAAATTCTGATAAATCTTACAAAAATAATTATATAAACATGAATACATTTAATTAAATACCATGTTGAGTCTTTCTTGAAGTTCTTGAAATTTTTGTTCTTTAATTGTTAAATGGATGTTTTCTTCTCCTATCTCTTGTTGACATGCGACCTTGGATTTTATCAAGTCTGAGGTAACTTTTTTAAGTTCCTTAACATAAGAAATATAAACAAAAAATTCACTGTAAACATTTCATCAAAGCAAGGTATTTTTTCTGACAGTTTTAAAGACCTTTTTTTTTTTAATTTTTTAATAGTTTACTGTCAAGTTGGTTTACATATAATACCCGATGCTCATCCCAACAAGTGCCCTCCTCCATGCCCATCACCCCCCTTCCCCTCACCCCCATCAGCTCTCAGTTTGTTCTCAGCATTCAAGAGTTAAAGACCATTTTAAACCTATCATTGTAATTTACTATATTTCACATACTAAGATAATACTACTGGTCCATCAAGGTCTATTTCCCCTAGTTCCCTTGCAAGATAATTAGCCAAGGTGAGAAATGTTATTTGTGGTTCTGGCCATAACACAATGATACAAGGATAGAGCATGATTTTTTCCTCTTAAAAAGAGCACGGAAACCAAATGAACTAACAAACCAGAAGTAGGGTGTTTTCATTTATTATTTAACAAAAGTATTCTGAGATTTAAAAAATGATAAAAGATTATCAGTTTCCAAATTTGTTAGCATCTAATAAGAAATATTTATGTAAGAAATAATCACAATATAATGTGATGAGTGCTATAGTATAGGAATGCACAGAAACAAAGAAAAAAGGAGTTTGGTTGAGGACATCAAGAAGGCACTATCAGGAAAGGTGGTTTCTGAATGGAGTCTTCAAAGATAAATTTGCAAAGAAGACAAAAAAGGAGTACACATTCCAGACAAAAAAAGATTCTACATGCACAAACATACAGAACCATGAAAGAACATGGTATTTTTCCAGGCAAACAGAACAGTCTATAGCTGGAGCTGTTACAGGTAAAGGGGAGGAGAAGAGTATTCATGATTGTGGCTAGAAATTTGACAAGATTCAGATATTGAAAGGAATTTGTAGGCCAAGCTAAAAAGTTTTAATTTTATCCTATAGTCAATGAGGTAATAATAGAAGGATATGGGGGGCACCTAGGTGGCTTAGTCAGTTAAGTGTCCAACTTTGATTTTGGCTCAGGTTATGATCTCAGCCCACACTGGGCTCTGTGCTGGGCCTGGAACCTGCTTAAGATTCTCTCTCTCCCTCTCCCTCTGCCCCTCCTCCCTCTCAAAAAAAATGTGAAGGATCTTAAGGAGAAAGACATAAGATTTGTAACTCAAAAAAGTCACCCTAACATCACTGCAGATTATTAGAATTGCAGAGGGTATAAAAGAAGTCTTCATTTGTGAAGTTACAGGTCCATTGAGCTTAACAGATATCATCCAAACACATTATAATTCTGAAATACCAACTTCTGAATTGAATTGGTGTATAATTTATTATACTACTGTTCTGTGTATACTAACTATATTAAATACTCAAGAATCTGATTTTCACATTCTTAACTACACAGTACCTGAACTCCCTTTGAATTTTGGAGGAATTCTACCTTACAAGAGTCCACTGCCCACTAGAGAAGCTAGACATGCCAGAAGCTAGCTTTATGAGCATGACGCCAGACTCTACTAATCAGATGCACCTGTCCTGGATACTGGATCAGAAACTAGTATCACAAAGAACAAGAACTGTTGCAAATCCATCTGTTGGTAGTCTGCAGGGGTAATGCTAGTAACAGCAAGTTTCCATGGGCACCAATGATACCGCTATAGCATAGCAGCACCCACTACAGTCAACAGTGATAACACAACCTACACAACCTACAACATACAATACTCAGTCCTGGAAGTTGGTTTTATGGCATGCTCTTGGGTACTACATAACTTCCCTGTTTCTGACCATTTTCTAAGTCTGAGATGACCAACATCTAAATTCCTTTGCTGGGGTACTTGGGTGGCTTAGTCAGTTGAGCAACTGACCTTGGCTCAGGTCATGATCTCGCATTTTGTGGGATTGAGCCCCGCATGAGGCTCTGGGCTGATAAGTCAGAACCTTGCGCCTGCTTTGGATTCTGTGTCTTCTCTCTCTGCCCATTCCCTGTTTGCAATCTCTCTGTCTCTCAAAAATAACTAAACACTTTAAACAGTTTTAAATTCCTTTGCTGACAAAATCATCTTACAGTTAAGAATCCTGACTAATACACTTCAACTTTTAAAAGATGGTATGTAATGAAAAAAATGCTCAACATCACTCATCATCAGGGAAATACAAATCAGAACCATGATTGAGATACCACCTCACTTCTGTCAGAATGGCTAAAATTAATATCTCAGGCAACAACAGATGTTGGCAAGAATGCAGAGAAAGAGGAACCCTTTAGCATTGCTGGTGGGAATGCAAACTGGTGCAGCCACTCTGGAAAACAGTGCAGGTTCCTCAAAAAAATAAAAACAGAACAGCCCTATGATCCAGCAACTGCACTACTATTTATCCAAAAGACATAAAAATGCTGATTCAAAGGGGTACGTGCACCCCAATGTTTACAGCAGCACTACTGACAATAGCCAAAGTATGGAAAGAACTCAAATGTCCACTGATTAAAGAATGGATAAAGAAGATGTGATATATATATATATATATATAGTGTGTGTGTGTGTATACACAATATACATACACACAATAGTATATTACTCGGTGATCAAAAAGAATGAAATCTTGCCATTTGCAACAACATGGATGGAACTAGGATGTATTATACTAAGCAAAGTCAGTCAGTCAGAGAAAGACAAATATCATATGATTTCACTCATGTGGAATTCAAGAACCAAATGAACACAGGGGAAGGGAAGCAAAAATAAGATTAAAAACAGAGAGGGAAACAAACCCTAAGAGACTCTTAAATACAGATAACAAACTGGAGGTTGCTAGACGGGTGTTGGGTGGGGGGATGGGCTAAATGAGTGATGGGCATTAAGGAGGACACTTGCTGGGATGAGCATTGGGTGTCATACGTAAGTGATGAATCACTGAATTCTATTCCTGAAATGATTATTACACTATATGTTAACATTTAAATTTGATTTAAATTTAAAAAAAGAATTTATTAAAAAAATTAAGAAATAAAAGACTGTGTATGTAAGAACTGAATAAATAACAAACAGCTCTTCTGTAGGAAAAAAAATTCATTAGGGTGGTAGGATTACAGGAAAATTTTTATTTTCTTCACTCTATTGATTAGTGTTTTTCTCTTTTCCCTGATAAATATTTCTCATGTATCAGTACTGTATATATATCTATGTAGTATAATACAGTATATAATAGAATACAAAGCTATAGAAACAGGTGCAATCACTTAGAATTATTAGAAGACAGAAGATAGCAAAGGACTGAGTCCTAAAGAACTCCAATACTCATGGATTAGAGAAGAAGCTAATATAAGAAGGAAGTACAGTCAGCTGAGGTAGGCAGAAAACCAAGAGTGTAATATCAAGGAAGCTGAAAATGGAACAGCAGAAAATAGTGCTGCCAAAAAGTCCCAAGTTCTACATGTTATAGTTTGGCTATCCAGAGAAAAACTCACCCAATTATAACTCAATACTCAGTTCAAAATCCAGGAGAAACGATTAATTGATCTTAGTTCACACGTCCCTTTTAGATATGTGCATTGCCTCAAATGACGTGGGTGAAAAGACAGGACTTCATACTCAGAAAAGCAGGCAAATTAATGGCTGGTACAAAGAGAACAATCAGCATTTATTAAATAATGAAAGAAGTCTGAACAAAGGAGGTAGGCCTTGATGAATGAGTAATATAGTGGATATTGTTCATTTGTCTCTCCTGACTCACTCTCCGCCCTTTCTCCATACTGCTCTGTCCCCTGTGTGCTGATATCTGTGGATATAGCAGTTTTTCTTGCCCTCTGGCTTCTGGTTGGGTTCAATCTCTGGAAGGCACCAGTAAATCAGTATGCTGAGAAGACAGATTGAGGTATTTCCCCAGTTTTCTCCCTCTATGGCCACAAAATGATAGTAGCTCTGTATCTTTGCCAAAGGTCACAGCTTCTGAATTCAGCTTTTTCTACAGCTGTGCCTATAGCTCTCTTGAGGTTCTCAGTAGCTGCTTCCTTCCCTTGTCCCCNCCCCCCCCCCCCTGCTCCCTGCCTGCTTCTATCCCTGTGGTTATTCAATATCCCTGTTGGTTCCCCCGAACACTGCCCATAACTTTGTAAACAGCTTCTTCACCAAACTTTTCTCTTTTACCCATTCCAATGTGCCATCTGTTTCCTGACTCAATCCTGTTTAATACAAGTAAGCTAAAAGAAGGCATTTCAAGTATGGACAGGGGATATGGAGAGGAGCAAAGGCAAAAAAAGGAAGGAATAGTGAAGAATTATAATAATTGCAACCAAGATTTTTCATTAAATAGAACAGAATATGCTTAACAAGTAGTAGGAAACAATCTTGAACATGTAGTAGGAAACAATCTTGAACATGTAGAATGTGGTCAGACTTTGGAAATTCTAGAAAGCCAATTAAAGAAGTATTGGACTAAATCAGTATGTTGTACACCTACACTTATATGATGTTGTATGTCAATTATGTCTCAGTAAAGCTGGAAAGAAATTTAGGACTTGATTTAGTAGGCAAAAGAGAACTATTCAATCTATCATTCCTTCTATATATACTAAGTATCTAGCAGGTCAGGCACATAGAAACAATGCATTACACTAGTAACCTAGTAAAGTTAGTTTGGCAACAAAAGTGAATAAAAACCAGACAAAAGAACACTGGCTAAGGGGCTGTTTTATTAATCCAGGCATAAGATGATAAATGTCTATATTATTGAGAAATGGAGAATGGAAAATAAGAGATATTCTAAAGGAAGATATAATTGAGCAGACAAGGAGAATGAAAGGAAAAAATTATTCCAGAGTACCTAGGTGAAGCTAAGAGAAATTAAAATAAAAACCATGAAATGTGAAAGAGAAAGCATAAAAATGGAAAAGAAATGGGAAGTCTACTTAACTGATGAAATAGATGGCATATATTTAAGACAAAAAACAAGAGGTGAACAATGTTCTGAGACTATTACACAAGCCAAAGAAGCACAAATCATTAAGCCTGAGCCAGAGGTTGTTATTATATATAAAAATTCATTCATATTTTTCTCAAACTATAAAAGGCTACACATAATAAATTTCCCCAAATGAAGTTTCAATGTCCCAGCAATGGTTCATCTTCACTGCCAGCAAGAGGATTTCCTTTGAAAGGAGAGCTGTATGAATTTGGGGGGATGGATGGGGAGAGAGGAGGCATGTTAAGAATGAAGAATCAATCCAAGATGTGCCCTGCTAACCCTGAAATTACAATAAGTCATAAAAAGAGATGACCTGCAGGTAGCTAAAAATATAGAATGTATATTAAGAGAAATGTGAGACTGGAAATATAAAGTCACCTGCATGAAGTGAATGACTGAATCATAGAATATGAGCTAACTGAAAGAGATAATATGAAAAAAGAAGAACAGAGACCTTAAGATAGAGCTTTGGAGGAATGGGAAAACATGATAATCAGGGAGCCAAAAGCATTTGTAAAGAACTTTAAAGGGCGCCTGGGTAGCTTAGCTGGCTAAGCATCCAACTCTTGATTTCAGATCAGGTCATAATCCCAGGGTCATGTGATTGAACCCCACATCAGGCTCTCAGCTGAGCATGGAGCCTGCTTAAGATTCTCTCTCTCTCCCTCTGCCCCTCTCCCCAGCTTGCACTTTCTCTAAAATAAAAATAAATTAATAATTCTTAAAAAAAAAAAGACCCTTAAAAAGTGAGCTTATCACATGGATGATATAAAATGAACCCATATTATATTGTAGACATCTACTATTTTATAAAATACAATACTCCGTAATTAAAACACAAAGTGTCAGCAGTATCAGTTAGGATGCTTTGGTAACAGCCATATTTAAACTATCAAACACTAAGTACATTTATTGCTCCACATAACAGGGAGTCCAAAATTGAGCAGGTTCTTCACTTTTATTCAACATACTACTGGAAGTCCTAGTCCCAGCAATTAGACAACAAAAAGAAATAAAAGGCATCCAAATTGGTAAGGAAGAAATAAAACTGTCACTATTTGCAGATGACATGATGCTATATATAGAAAATCCTAAAGACTCTACCAAAAAACTACTAGAACTGATAAATGAATTCAGTAAGGTCACACGATACAAAATAAGAAAGAAAGAGAAAGAAAGGAGGGAAGGGAAGGGAAGGGAAGGGAAGGGCAAGGCGGAAGGAAGGAAGGAAGGAAGGAAGGAAGGAAGGAAGGAAGGAAGAAAGAAAGAAAGAAAGAAAGAAAGAAAGAAAGAAAGAAAGAAAGAAAGAAAGAAAGAAAGAAAGAAAGAAAGAAAGAAAAGCAAGCCAGATACAGAAATCTGCTGCATTCCTATAAACTAATAATGAAGCAGCAGAAAGTGAAGTCAAGAAAACAATCCCACCTGGGGCCACCTGGATGGCTCAGTCAGCTGAGTGTCTGACTTCAAGTCATGATCCCGCAGTTGATAGGTTCAATTTCCACATTGGGCCCTGTGCTCAGAGCCTGGAGCCTGCTTCAGATTCTGTGTCTCCCTCTCTCTCTGCTCCTCCCCTGCTCACACTCTGCCTCTTTCTCTCAAAAAAATAAATGTTAAATTTTTTTTTAAAAAAATCTCATCTACAATTATACCAAAAACAGAGGCACCAGAGTGGCTCAGTCGGTTAAGCACCTGAGTCTTGATTTCAGCTCAGGTCATGATCCCAGGGTGGTAGGATGGCAACCCATGTTGGGCTCTGCACTGACAGTGCAGAACGGGCTTGGGATTATTTCTCCCTCTCTCTGCCCCGCCCCTACTCATGTCTGTCTCTCTTTCTCAAAATAAATAAATAGCAACTTTAAAAAAAGGCCTGTAGATCAATGGAACAGAACAGAAAACCCAGAAATAAACCCAGAATTATATGGTCAAGGGGCTCTCGGGTGGCTCAGTCAGTTAAGCATCTGACTTCGGCTCATGTCATGATCTTGCAGTTCGTGGGTTCAAACCCCACATTGGGCTCTGCACTGAAGACTCAGGGCCTGAAACCTGCTTTGGATTCTCTATCTCCCTCTCTCTCTGCCTCTCCTCTGCTTGTGCATTCGATCTCTCGCACTCACGCTCTCTCTCCCCAAAAATAAATATTAAAAATATATGGTCAATTAATATTTGACAAAGCAGGAAAGAACATCCAATGAGAAAGAGAGAGTCTCTTCAACAAATGGTGCTGAGAAAACTGGACAGCTACATGCAAAAGAATGCAACTGGACCACTTTCTTACACAATATGTAAAAACATTACTGTAGGACTAGAGGGTCTTTGAGTTAACATACTTTTTGAACAAAAGAATGTATTGATCTCATTATTTCCACCCTGGATAAACATTTAAAAACATGGGGTAGGAGTTAAACTGACTATGGTTTCTGAAGGATATAAAAAAAAATCTAGTAATTTCAACAATTTAATTTCTTAAAAATTTATGGGGTGCCTGGGTAGCTTGGTTGGTTAAGCATCTGACTTCGGCTCAGGTCATGATCTCGCGGTTCATGAGTTCAAGCCCCACATCAGGCTCTGCACGAACAGCTCAGAGCCTGGGGCCTGCTTCGGATTCTGTGTCTCCCTCTCCTGCTTGTGTGTGCTCTCTCTCTCTCTCAAAAATAAACAAACATTTAAAAAATTTAGCTTAATTCAAAGGACCTCAAAGTTTTAATCTCAACTCAGATTTATAGGGTATTTGGCTAATTTTTTATATTGTTACTCAGTATTTAGTCAAATATCATCTGAATGTTAAAAGCAAATCTTTTGGGGCACCTAGATGGCTCAGTCAGTTAAGCATCCAACTCTTAATTTCTACTCATGGGATCAAGCTTCATGCTAAGTATAGAGCCTGCTTGAGATTCCCTCTCTCTCCCTCTGCTTGTGCCCTTTCTCTCTCTCTGAAATAAAAAACAAAATAAAGTAAAATAAAAAACAAAATAAAAAGAAACCTTTTGTGCTCAATTGATTCTACTTTTTAAAAAAAGTCACCAATAATACTGGGTTTCAAATAAGGTAATTCATTCTCTACAAAATGGTGTTTTCAAAAACTTGCTTTCAAGAGAGCTGCTATTTTTGTACACGAAAATGGTAATTTTTAAAACTTGCAACAATTTAACTTTTAATTTTTTTATCTTGGGTTTTCCTAAAGCAAGATACACTTATAAGAAGTAAACAAACATTCTAACAAGTTAGAAAGTAAATTATTAGATGCCTTTTATGCTAGTTTTACCCTAACGATCTATTCTAGTTTCACGCCTAGGTCACAATGTTCTACTGATATAAGGATAATTAAACTGAAGTATATGTCGTTAAAACTTATATTCACATAAGATGGCCTACAATTCTCTGAATTAATAAAGGAAGATCCTTTTTCTAAAAGTTATTTCTTCTGTCAAGGTTACAAAGTGCAACAAACTCCTATGGCTTTCTACACTTCTCAACAACTGAAAACATGGAGCTGTTGTAATTAGCTAAGTTTTATAGGAGATACTCTAAAATGCATCAATTCCTATTACAATAATTGTTCTGAAACAACAAGGAAGTGGGAAAGGGGAGAGTAAGAGCGAAAACCCAGTATATGGCTGACAAAAGTAAATGCTAATCATTTCTTATGTCTTTCTTTTTCTTATATTAATTACTTAATCTTAAGAGCATAATAAATTAAAACCAGAGACCTCCACGAAATGATTTTCCACTGAAAATATGCTTTTGATTTTATAGCCCTTATAGCTTTTAAATATCCTGAACTTTTAGTACATTGTCTGTTTTCTAACCATTTTATTCAAAGCTGTTAGCACAGCAAATAAAGAGCACATGCTTTGATCTCATTAAATTACAACTTATAGTTCCTAGAGCCATAAATATTGTGCTCTTTTTTCCTTTACCCCTCCTTTTCTGGTACAGGGTAGTCTGTTAAATATCACTATCTCCTGGAGTGCTCTGACGTTTACTCAGACAAATAGCAGAGGTTATGAATGCTGCTCGCAGATAGTATCAGGAATTCTTCATGATTGCCATAATGGTGAGCCCAGCATTCAAAACTGTAATATCTACTTTAATCTAACAACTAAGTTTGGTCTGTTTAACTTTGCTCCAAAAAAAAAAAAAATCCATCTTATCACAAACCAATAGCTTAACTGTTCTGAACAAAATCATACAACAGAATAAAAGAAAAATAAAAATTATCTTTGGGAAAATTAATGATTAAAAGTTTTAAGTGAGTGATATAACCAATGTAACTAGACTTGATTTGCTTCTGAAAAAGAAAGTAAAAAATGAAAAAGCTTTTCTGAAAGTTAAAAATTAAGACTACATAAAAAATAGAAAATTCTTATACTTAGAATGTTGGAAATACTATAAATGACTATTAAAATATACTTAAAATTTTTCACTTTCAGCTACTCAGACTTAGAACTCTCAAGGCAATAATATCCTCTCACTTTACCCTTTCGTACACTCTCTCTTCCAAGAACTACGAGGTAGCATGGTCATTGACTGTAATGCTCTCTAGAGAGACAGGCCACCACTGCAGGACACATCAGTGCATTTAGTTAGCCCTGGTAAGGCTCCAAGACCTAGGAGAAATGGGTCAGTGTGCTCATGAGCAACACTATTCTACTTGTGCAAAGAAAGAGACAATACTCTTTAACCTAGTCTGACAGTGGTGTCTCTCCATGGATTTACAAGAGCCTCGTCTCCATCTACAGGCCAGTCTTAAACTATATGTTAAAAATATATACAATTAAACATTTGTCTTTATTTAGTGAAATAAAACCCACATAACCTAATACAGAAATTTATGAGATATAATCCTTTTACAATAATGGAAAACATAATTGAATAAAAGCATACGAATATTTTTATATAATCGTTAAATTAATGTGATTATTTAATCAATTAACTCATTGATAAAAAATATTAAAATATAAATGAATCAAAGAGCCATCACTAAAAATGTGCTGATTCACAAATAGTCAGTATTTAGTTATTTGTATTTATTTGCATTTGAAGTTAATATTGATAAAATGGTTCTTTTAACAATCCTCTGATTTGAGACTACAAATTTTTAAATGATAGATTTTTCTCCTTATATTAAAAAAGCCATCTTTAATATTCTAGGATGTAACTGAAAATAAATGTTCTCTACATAAAAACGGTCTAGTTTGCTAGAAAGACATAAGACTTTTAAGGACTAGGAACATAGGCTTATTACCACCCATCCTAATGTTTTATACTGAGCTACACTTATGTGCTTCCATTCTGATGCTTCAGGTATAAGGATAGAATCCAGGGAATATAAAACCATTTTATTGACAGTTATAAGACCAAAGAACTAGATATAATAGTGTTACAAATATTAATGGCCTTTGGACTCTGGCTTAGCATTTAGAACCCACTTCAATCTTTATCCTAAGTAATCCTGCTTTCCTTGAAATGATCCTAAAACAGAAAGTAACAAAATTTACTGATTTCTTAAATTATGCATTAAAGTACATGTTATTTATCTCATGGCACAAAACACTCCTCTTCAAAACTTAAGTCTGTCACTCTAGATCCTTCATAAAATTTTAATTTCAGTAAAATTATAGTTAAGCATTGAAACAGGGGAGCTTCTTATTTCCAGTCCAACAAGTAAGGAGCTTAAACTTTGTCCTGACAACACTTTATCCTCACAACAAATAAAAGCTGAGCAAACTGAAAACCAAAAACTCTTCTTACATCTGCCAGAGAAATGAGGTCATAAAGCAAACTGCTACTTCAATAACTGGAGAAACAGACTGGCGAATACAAAGAATTATAAATTACCAGAGCAGAAACCCACAAACAGAAACCTCTGCAAGAACTAGTGCCAGCACAGGAGAAGCTGAACTGTGACTGACTAACCACCAGAGGCTCAATGTGAAAAATTCTGAGAGTTAAAAAAAAAAAAAAAACCAGGGGGACACAGTCATGGGGGAACCCCCACACACACTTTTGTGAATTTCATTTCCAAGTCATCTCACAGTTAGTATTAGAAAAAAAAAATTCCCTCCTGCTTTCAGGAGAAGGAGGGGAAAAGGAACCATTTTGAAATATGCCAGGGCATTCTGTTCTAACAAGGATGGACCTCAGGAGAAGCTACTGGACCTGAGCCTAAACTATCTGGGGAGAGAGTAATACTCCAACCCAGCCCCCTCCATCTATCCTGTACCACTTAAGAGAGGGGAAAAAACTGAGAAGTACTGTGAAGTTCCCAGTTCAGTAAACTGTATAGACTTCTACATCCATAAACAGAAGATTACAAATCCTTCTCAAACTCACAGGGAACATTCACCAAGATAGACCACATTCTGGACTGTAAAACACACCTTAACAAATTTAAAATACAAAAATTATACAATGTCTGCTCTTAGACTACAATAGAATTAAACTAGAAATCAAGAAAGGGTAGCTTGAAAATACTTGGAGATTAAACAGCACACTTCTGAATAATACATGGGTCAAAGAAGAAATCTCAGGAGAAATTTTAAAATATTTTGAGCTAAATGAAAATACAACTCAACAAAATTTGTGTAATGCAGTAAAAGCAATGCTTACAGGGAAATGTATAGCATCGAATGCAGCTATTAGAAAAGAAAAAAGACCAAACTATGGAAGCAACCCAAATGCCCAATGATAGATGAATGGGTAAAGATGTGCTATATATACACAAAGGAATATTAGTCAGCCATAAAAAGGATAAGACCTTGCCATGTGCAAAAACACAATGGACCTAGAAGGTATTATGCTAAGAGAAATATGTCAAAAGAGAATGATAAATACCAGAAGATTTCACTTATATGAGGAATCTAAAAAAAAAAAAAAAAAGCAAATAAACAAAAAGCAGAAACAGACCCATAAATACTGAGAACAAACTAATGGTCACCAGAGGGGTGGGGCATGGACAAAATAGATGAAAGGGAATAGGGAATACAGGCTTCCAGTTACGGAATAAATAAGTCACGGGGATAAAAGATACAGCATACTGAATACAGTCAATGGTCTTGTAGTAGCATGGTATGACAACAGATAGTAGCTACAGTTGTGAGCATAGCATAATGTACAGACTTATTGAATCACTATGTTTTACATCCGAAACTAACATAACATTATGTGTCAAATACAATTTTATTTAAAAAATTAAAAGAAAAAATTTAAAACATCTAAACTTTAAATTTAGGAAACTAGAAAAAGAAGAGCAAAGTAAAATCAAAGTAAGCAAAAGAAATAATAAAAATTAGAGCAGAAATCAATGAAAATGAAAATACATCAATAGAGGAAATCAAGGAAACCAAAGGCTGATTTTTTGAAACAATCAATAAAATTGATAAGCTTCTAACCAGGCTAAGAAAAAAAAAAAGAAAGGTCATAAATTACTAATATCAGAAATGAAAAACTGGACATAACTAAAAATCCTATGGACAATAGAGGGAAAATTTTTAAAAATATTATGAACAGCTCTATGCTCACAAGTTTGATAACCTAGATGAAATGGACTGATTCTTTGACACAATCTGCCAAAACTCACACAAGAAGAAATAGACAATCTAAATAGACTTAAGTCCATTAAAGAAACTGAATCAACAAAAATCTTACACAGACAGTACCATGCCCAAATGGGTTCACTGGTAAATTCTACCAAACGTTTAAGGAGGAAATTAATTCAATTCTGTATAATCTCTTTCAGAAGATGGATACAGAAAGAATATTTTGAACTCATTCTATATGGTCAGCATTACCCTAATAGCAAAACAAGACAAAGACATTACAAGAAAACTACAGACTAGTGTTTTCATGACCACAGATGCAAAAATCTTCAACAAAATAACAGCAAATTAAATCCAACAATGTATACAAATAATTATATACTGTGAACAAATGTGATTTATCCCAGTTATGCAAGACTAGTTCAACATTCAATAATTAATGTAATCTATTATAACAGGCAAAATAAAAAATCAAATGATCATATCAATCAATGCAGAAAAAGTACTTGACAAAATTCAACACCTATTTATGATAATAACTCGTAACAAACTAGGAACAGAGGGGAACCAACCTGATAAAGAACATCAAAAAAAAAAAAAAAAAACCCTACAGATAACATCATACTTAAGGATGAGACACTAAGATTAGGAACAAGCCAAGGATATCCCCTCTCACTAAAATTTTTCAACACCATACTGGAAGCCCTAGCTAGTACAACAAGAAAAGGAAATTTTTAAAAAAAAGATATACAGATTTGGGAAGTAAGAAATAAAACTGTTGTTGTTCACAGATGACATAAATGACTATGTAGAAAATGTGAAAGAATCAACAAAAACTTCCTAGAACTAATAAGTGATTGTAATAAAGTTGTAGGATATAATATAACATTAATATACAAAAGTTAATCATTTTCTGTACTGGAAAAACCTACAGCTCTTCCTTCTGGTACAGGGAAAAAACCCGGTTCTTCCCCCTGTGTTTTTTTCCTGTGTCTCGTTTTCACAGAACACTTCACTTCTGATGCTCCTGGTCACCAAGTGTGTGAGGGTGTTCCCCTCAGCCCCAGGCATTCTCTGCAACATCAGCTGAGTGTCCTACAATTTAACTAACTTCTGACACTACCTACTTGAAGGCAGTGTCAGATCCAATAAGTAAAGAGGGCTCAGTCTCCTAAGACAGCTCCTATCCCACTTCAGATGCCGATCGCAAGGCCAGGTGTTTCTGACTGATTGGCTATAAACAGAGGTTCCCATTATCCCCTCTTAGGTTCCATTAATTTGCCTGAACAGCTCACAGAACTAGAGAAACACTTAAGTTTACCAGTTTTTTTTTTTTAACAGATATGATAAAGGCTACAGATGGATAGACAGATGAAGATATCCAAAAGGCAAGATCTGGGAGGGTCCTGAGCACAGGGGATTCTATTCTGGTGGAGTTAAGGTGTGTCACCCTCCCTCTGAAATGG
Source organism: Crocuta crocuta (assembly GCF_008692635.1). Taxonomy (NCBI): domain Eukaryota; kingdom Metazoa; phylum Chordata; class Mammalia; order Carnivora; family Hyaenidae; genus Crocuta; species Crocuta crocuta. The sequence goes on along the minus strand of NW_027531873.1, from coordinate 1,994,931 downwards.
GTACTACTGGGTACGTAATGGGTAGTAATGGGTACGACTTCCTCATGAAGACATGATCAATTATGCCATTTCCAACCCCTCTTCCCTTTTTGGTGTAGAGGGAATTGGGAGAGAAGCAGGGCTGAAAATTTTAAGATTCTAATCATGGTTTCCTCTTTCTGGTCACCAGCCCCCATTCCAGAGCTCATCGAGAGTAACATTATTAAAACAAATGATGCATCCAGTGCTCTTATCACTTAGAAATTTTTAAGGGTTTTAGAAGCCCGCTGTTGGGAGCAGGGTGAAAGACCAAATATTAGAACAAGAGATGTTTTGGGGCACGTGGATGGCTCAGTCAGTTAAGTGTCCAACTTTTGATCTCAACTCAAGTCTTGATCTCAGGGTCATGAGTTCAAGCCCCACATTGGGTTCCATGCTGGGCATGAAACCAACTTAAAAATACATATATATTAGAACAAGAGATGTTGTTAGTGCTTTTACTACTTAGGAAATCACGAGTGATTGAAAATGGGGAGAGATAATATTTTCTATGATCTCACAATTTGCTATACACTAGCAATTAACAAATATAATTTGAAAATAAAAATACATTATGATTTACATTAGCACCCCCAAAACTTAAATCTTTAGGTAAGAATCTAACAAACTATATATAAGATCTATATGAGAACTACAAAATTCTGGTGAAAGACATCAAAGAACTAAATAAATGGAATGATACTCCACATTCATGAATAGGAAGACCCAATATTTTCAAGACGTCAGTTCTTCCCAACTTGATCTATAGGTTCATTACAATCCCAATCAAAATCTGAGCAAGTTACTTTGTGAGTATCAGCAAAGTGATTCTATGGAGAGGCAAAAGACCCAAAATAGTTAATTCAATATAAAGTCAGAGGACTGACACTGCCCAACTCTAGGACTTACTTGATTGATTGACTGACTGATTTAATATTTTTTATTTTTGAGAGACTGAGAGAGACAGAGCGTGAGCAGGGGAGGGCAGAGAGAGAGGGAGACAGAATCCAAAGCAGGCTCCAGGCTCTGAGTGGTCACCACAGCACCCCTGCCGGGCTTGAATCCACGAACTGTGAGATCATGACCTGAGCCAAAGTCAGACATAACCGACTGAGCCACCCAGGAACTTCTGAGACAAACTATTTTAAAAACACACATCTGATAAAGGACTGTTATCCAAATTATACACAGAACTCCTAAAAGCCAACAATAAGAAAATGAACAACTAAATTAAAAACTGGATAAAAGGTCTGAACAGGCACCTGACCAAAGAAGATATACAGATAGGAGGTAAACATATAAAAAGATGTTCAACATCATATGTCATTAGGAAATTACAAATCAGAACAGAGAGATACCACTACACACCCATGTAGAATGTGCAATTGCTGGTGGGCATGCAAAATGATATAGTCACTTTGGAAGACAGTTTGGCAGTTTTTACAAAACGAAACATACTCTTATCGTACAATCCAGATAATCATGCTCCTCTGTATTAATCCAAAAAGTTGAAAACTTTGTGCATACAAAATCTGTACACAGATATTGATAGTAGCTTTACTCATAACTGCCAAAACTTGCAAGCAACCAAAATGTCCTTCAATAGGAGAATGGATAGTTTGTGGTACATCCAGACAATGAGATATTATTCAGTACTAAAAGAAAATAAAAATTAAAAAAAAAGAGCTGCCACACCATGAAAAGAATTAGACAAAACTTAATGCATATTACTACTAAAGCCAACCTGAAAATGCTACATTCTATATGATTCCAACTCTATAACATTTTGGAAAAGGCAAAATTATGGTGATAGTAGGAAGATTAGTGGTTGTCAAGGGTTAGGGAAAGGGACAGATGAAAAAGCAGAGCACAGAGGATTTTCAGGGCAGTGAAACTACTCTGTATGATACTATGATGGTGGATACAGGTCATTAAACATTTGCTCAAACCCAGATAAATTACAAAACCAAGAGTGAATCCTAATGTAAACAACAGAATTTGGATGATACTGATGTGTCAATGTAGGTTCACCAATTGTAACAAATGCACCACTCTGGTACAGGATGTTGATAGTGAGAGAGACTGTACATGTATGGGTCAGGTAGTATATTGGAACTCTCTGTACTTTCCATTCAATTTTGCTACGAAGCTAAAAATGCTCTAAAAAATAAAGTTTATTTATTTAGAGAAGCAGAGTACATGCACACGAGCAGCAGAGGAGCAGAGAGGGAGAGAGAAAATCTCAAGCAGGCTCCACACTCAGTGCAGAACCCAATGCAGGGCTCAAGCTTACAACCATGAGATCATGACCCGAGTCAGATGCTTAATGGACTGACCTACCCAGGCACCCTTTTAAAAAATAAAGTTTATTAATTTAAATTAATAAATAAATAAAAATATTGAAACTCAGTATATATATGTAGCTAAAGGCTTGGGGTGTTTTTCTTCTCTTGTAAAAGAAGAATCCATTTAAAACCAAGATGAAAACACATACCCAAAATTTAGATTTTCCAAAATATGTACTGCAAAAATGATTTATTGAGGTTTAGGGTGTAATATTGGTGAAAAAGAAATTTCTTTGTACTGAATCAACCAATCAGCTTATACAGAAACTAAATTGAGAAGCTTGGCTTCACTAATGTTAACACTCTTACCAAGTGTAAGAATCCCAAGAAGAAACAGATGGTACAAATAATTAGGATAATTTAAAGATGACATATTCACACAACTGTAGACACAATATAAATGAACCATAAAATATAGTGCAAGTTCTAGGGGCTAGCAGCAATGGAGATGTCACTATACCAGATCCAAAAAACAACAAAAAGATAAGTTACTGGAACCCAGAAAGGGAGCATTACACAGAGTAGTCCAGCTTGAGAGAACTAGTGATATACTGAGGGACAAGGCCACACTGAAATGACCTCACAGAAAGGGAATTCATGCTCTTTCTTTCTTCCTATCTCCTGTCCAGGCTGCTCATTACTGGCCCAACTCAATAGGAAGCCAGAAGATAGGAGAATGCTTATGAAATCCACACTGGTAAGCCTTACAAGGAGAAAAGGATGGATACATCTGAATTTGGAGGGACAAACGGAAGGTATTTTGCACATTGATGACTACAAAGTGTAATTTATTAGCAAATATTTAAGTGGCACTCAGTAAATGTTAGTTTAGAGCACTTACTGAGTGTTAGTTAAGGACAGGTATCTCTCTCTATATATATAAATACACACACACACACACACACACACACACACACACAATATAAAACTCTCGGAGATAGGGAGGTGGTCCAAAGTGGCTTTGAAGCGAACAGGGAAAGGAAACAGGAGGTCATTCGCTGAGAAAATAAGAACAAGGTCTTCCTACTTCTTCCTCTCATACTAGTCTTACGTTTTATCAGTGAGGGTATTTTTCGTTGCAAATAATGGAAAATTAAACTAATCCAAACCAGACTAACTTATATAATAATGGGGATTTATTGATTTACAAAACTGAAAAGTCAAGAGGTACGGGAATGGTAGGGTTGGTGGATCCAAGGACTCAAAAATGTCATCAAAGAACAGGTTTCTTTACTTCACACCAATCTGGCATCCACACCATCAGCTTCCTCCTTTTTGGTCTCTCATGTAGAGAACTGACTGACAGCCACAGTGGGGTTTACATTCCTCCTGGTTTATTAACGACTGGCTAAGGTCATCTACTTCTGAGCCAATGACTATGATGTGAAAAATAAAATGTTTATGGCCTTCTGCCAATTTAAGAGTCCAATGTTCAATGTACTCCTTCACTCATGCTACTCCAGACATACCAAACTTCTCCAGTCCTTCACATATACTAAACTCTTGACTGTACCTAATCCTAGCCAAGAGTCTTAGAAGCTATTACTACTAAAAATCTTTCCTGCTTCAGGGATTTTGCATATGCTATTCTCCTTGCCTAAAACATTATTCTCTTCCTTCCCCTACCCCTTTACCTCCAACATAATAAATTCACCTACTATAATGTCATCAAATCCTTTATTTTTTCTTCATATCATTTATAACAGTTTTAATTATTTGATCTGGGTGATTATATCTTTTGTGTCTAATTCCTCCATTGGACTATACACCTCAAAAACGCAACAAAATGTGTTATTTTCTTTGGACCCGTACTCTTAGTGCCACATCACATAGTACCTGACACAGTCAATCAAATACTAAAGAATGAATGCATAAATGGTGCTAATGAGATTGACATATAGTACATGTTTATTGGCTACTCATGTCACCATAAAAATGGATGCAACTGGTGAGAGTCAAACAATATTTTTTTAAGTTTATTTATTTTGAGAGAGAGAGCACAAGCAGGGTAAGCGCAGAGAGAGAGAGACAGAAAGAGAGAGAGAGAGAGAGAGAGAATCCCAAACAGGCTCTGCACTGACAGTGCGGGGCCCAATGCAGGACTTGAATTCACTCACAAACTGTGGGGCTCAAACTCACGAATCATGAGCTGAAACCAACAGATGCTTAATCAGCAGAGCCACCCAGCTGCCCCAAGAAACAATATTTTGAATGGTTTAGAATAAATTTATTCATTACACTTACTGGAATCATAACTCATAGTTTATAAATCTATATTTAAAACATTTTCTTTTTCTAAAGCAAAAAATATCTACCCAACATTTTCTAGTAATATTTCATAAAACTAATTATTTTACACTGTAATTCTAATACTATAGAACTGTATCAATCATACCTTCTTTAAACTGCATATTTCAGATTCTTGTTTTTTATTTAAAGCTGAAAGTCTTTTGTTTAATTGTATCGCTTCCTGTACTGTAACATTAAAGACATTTAGAAAAATATTATACTCAACATACATTTTAAGGAAAGTATAACTACAATGGACAGGGAAAATAGCATCAAGGCAATATATACCATTATTATTGAACACAAATAATATTTATTAAAATACCATTTACTATTACTAGATAAGCTCAATTTATTCATTATAAGTAAGCCCATTTAATCACTCTTATTAAATATATAAGTGTAAATAAAAAACACCTACCATTTTGTTCTAATTTTTCATGATTCTCTTTTACCAATCCAAATTGACCTGTTATTGTGGCATAATATTTCTCAATTTCATTCAGTTGCCTCTGATGATCTTCTTTAGCCAGAAGATGTAACTGGACTTTTTGTTCCTATTTTGAAGTTATTTTAAATGTTACAAACCTATAATATACATATATGTTCAAACATACATAAAAATGTACTGTTTTTTAATAACTATTGTTATGAAATAGGCCATGAAAAAGTGCTGAGTACACCACAGGGAAGAAATGTTAGGAGATATTTCTAAACCTGTGTAAAATTAAAGCACATTTTTTTGGTAACAAACGGTCATTTAAATTTATGCTGCTCTTCTTTACAATTTCTTTTTAAAAACTCAACTGGTTTAATTTATAGAAAAGATAATTAGTCCAGGCCAGCACCAAGTAAAATCATGGGAATGTTAAAGTAATACTCTTGATAATTAAGGAAAGGAATTTATTTGGGGGTATAATTATGAGTGCATTATCAAAACTCAAGTATTTTTAATTTTAATGAGTAGAGCGCCTTCTCACTGCATTAAAAAACTGAATGATGAGAGGGGCCTGGGTGGTTCAGTCGGTTCAGTGTCCAACTCCTGGTTTGGTTTAGGTGACTACCTCACAGTTCATGAGTTTGAACCCCACATAGGGCTCTGCACTGATGGCATGTAGCCTGCTTGGGATTTTCTATCTGCCTCTGCCTCTGCCTCTCTCTCTCTCTCCCTCCCTCTCAAAAATAAACTTTAAAAAATTGAATGATGAGGACAGTATCTATCAGAGGCAGGGAGGCAACATAGTACAGTAGAAAGCCTACCTAAGCTGAGAGACAATTGGCAAAAATTGGACCCAAGGTATAATATGGGTCTTCACTGCTTTCAGCTAAAGGAGGTCATTCTGTCATATTTAGAAATACAACTTTAAATTTTAAAAAAGAGGAATGCCTGGCTGGCTCAATTAATTAGTAGAGCATATGACTCTTAATCTCAGAGTTGTGAGTTCAAACCCCACATTGGATGTAAAATCTACTAAAAAAAAAAAAGACATAAATTTTAAAAAGAAATATGTTAATACAATGGATAACATTTTCTAAAGGTTTTGATCTTGACTTGGTAGGAGTAGAACCACTGATTGGTTTCATAACNTCTCCTAATCCTCCTATACGTGCAAACATATGGTATTTGTCCTTCTCTGCCTGACTCAGTAATTGTTTTATGAATTAATTTTTGTTGTCCTGTAGGGTTCCAACAGTGCAAATTTGTTAGATATACCTGGCCAGTAGCTGTTTCCCCTACCCAATATTATCACAATTTCAATTATTTACTTGAAATATTTCTTCCTCATTATAATCTAGTAGGATTAAAATTTGCCGGTTCTAATCTCCCCTAGTCAAATGAAAGGCATATTACTCAAAATAAATCAACTGATTTCTACCATTTTGGAATTTGAAACTTGAGCAAAAAGACTGTAAAATGAAAGAAGTTCGGTAGCAACCCTATCCAGACTGATGAGACCTCTGTCCTGGGTTTCTACATCCTGTTTCACAAACTCTGGAATTACCCTGATCCCTATTCATTCTCAAACCCATTCTAAACTCTCTGATTTGATTGTGAATGTCTCCTCTAAATTTCCTTTTGCATAAAATAAAGAGCCATTTCCTACTGCTTTAAAACCAAAGTACAGACAATATAGTAGTCAAAAGCTAGTTGGCCTATGTTTAAATCTGCCTGCTGTGTGACCTTGGGAAATCTACCCTATCTTTAAAACAGACTCTAAAAGTATGTCCTTGATAGGGTTGCTGTGAGGATAAAATGAAATAATACAAATAAAACACAAAGAACAATACAGAATAAATACAGTATGTTTTGTTATTACTATTCCTTAACCAAGAAAAGTGCCTTCAATAGTTTTAATTAATTTTATTTGGAATAATATTAGCCCTAATATTAATAAAGCATACATACATATTACAGTTTAAGTTTACCTAACTATATTATCTTGACATATCTGATGCGAATCTTAACTTTTTCAAAGATTCTTTTTAATGATTTTAAGCAAAGTGATATCATTGGTAATGACCACAAGGGATCAACTGAAAGTTTTTTATGCAGTTCTATGGGATTTTCAAATTCACTACTGAATTATTTGAATTAAACATGTAGCATTTATTAACGCAAAAAGCTGACAAAGGGACTTACCCCAGAGATCTTATGTCTACCTGGGTAGTTACTATGACTAATAACAATGAACAATAATAAACCAAATTCCATTCCTCTTAAAATATCACTTAATTGGGGCCCCTGGATGGTTCAGTCAGTTAAGTATCTGACTTTGGCTCAGGTCATGATCTTATGGTTTGTGGGTTCGATCCCTGNACTTGGGCTCCGTCTCTTGTCTCTCTCTCTCAAAAATAAACATTAAAAATTTTTTTAAAAAATAAATTAAAAAAATAAAGAAAAGAAAAAAAATTTTTTTTTAAAAGATACCACTTAATTCTCTAGAGAATTATATTTGCTTTTAGTAGATGTGGAGAAACCTAATACAATTTCACTAAAATTAGTCTGAAGGCATTATTTCAAGTAATTTTTCTTTTAAGTTTTTATTTTAATTCCAGTTAGTTACCATACAGTGTAACATTAGTTTCAGGTGTACAATACGGTCCTCCAGCAATTCCATACATCCCCTGATGCTCATCATAACAAATGCATGTCTTAATCCATATCACCTATTTCACTCATCCCTCCACCCACCTCCCATCTGATAACCATCAATTTGTTCTCTATAGTTAAGAGTCACTTCCTTGGTTTGTCTCTCTTTTCTTCTTTTGTTCATTTTATTTCTTAAATTCCACATGAGTGAAATCATATGGTACTTGTCTTTTTCTGACTTATTTTGCTTAGCATTTTACTCCTTAGCACCATGCATGTTGCTAGAAATGGTAAGATTTTATTCTTTTTTATGGCTGAGTAATATTCCTGTATGTATGCACGCACACACCCCATATTCTTTATTTCTTTATCCACTCATCTACTACTTCCATAATTTGGCTATTATAAATAATGCTGCTCTAAATATACAGGTGTGTATTTCCCTTCGAGTTAGTGTTCCTGTATTTTGGGAGTAAATAGCCAGTAGTGCAATTGCTGAATCATACAGTGGCTCTCTTTTTAACTTCTGAGGAACCTCCATACTGTTTTCCAGAGTGGCTGCACCAGTTTGCATCCCCACCAACAGTGCATGAGTGTTCCCTTTTCACCACATCCTCACCAACACTTAATGTTTCTTGTGTTTTTTATCCTAGCCCTTCTGACAGGTGTGAGGTGATACATCATTGTAGTCAGGGATACTGTAGATACCTCATTGTAGTGAGGTGATACCTCATTGTAGTCAGGGATATTGACCTGTAGTCTTCTTTTTTGGTGGTGTCTTTATCTGGTTTTGGTATCAGAATAGGGCTGGCTTCATAGAATGAATTTGGAAGTATTCCTTTCTTTTCTATTTTTTGGAATAGTTTGAGAATAGGTATTAACTTTTCTCTAAATACTTGGTAGAATTCACCTGTGAAGCCATCTGGTGCTGAACTTTTGTTTGTTCAGAGTTTAATTACTTATTCAATTTCTTTGCTGATTATCAGTCTGTTCAAACTTTCTACTTCTTTCTGATTTAACATACTTTGTAAGTTTCTATGAATTTATTTCTTCTAAGTTGGCACATAGTTTTTCATAATATCTAATTGTACTTCTGTGGTGTTGGTTGTCGCTTCTCTCACTTGTGGTTTTTAGTCCTTTCTCTTTTTTTCTTGATAAGTCTAGCTAAAGGTCAATTTTATTGTTTTTTTTTCCACAAAACCAGATCCTGATTTCATTGATCTGTTTTATTGCTTTTTGTTTTTAGATCATTTATTTGTTCTAATTTTTATTATTTACTTCATTCTGCTGGTTTTAGGTTTTGTTTGTTCTTTTTCTAGCTCCTGTAGGTGTAAAGTTAGGTTGTTTGACATTTTTCTTGCTTCTTAACGTAGTCCTGTATGGCTACAAACTTCCCTCTTAGAACTGCTTTTGCTGCATCCGAAAGGTTTTGACCATTGTATTTTGATTTTCATTTGTTTCCATGTACTTTTTAATATCTTTTTTATTTTCTGGTTAACCCATTCATTGTTTAGTATCATGGTATTTAATCTCCATGTATCTGTGGTCTTTCCAGATTTTTTCTTGTGGTTGACTTCTAGTTTCATAGCATTGTTGACAAGGAAGTTTTCAATTTTCAGTTCAGATCTATTTTTAAGTAGCCTTTATAACAATATTGTCCACTACATATTAATATAGGCTTCCGTAATCTTTCAGTTAAAACGTCATAAATATAATAGGCTGTCAATGCCTGCAAAGATTAACAATCCTGATAACTAAAACTAAAGGAAAGATTAAAGTGATTTCATAGGTGTTCTCTACATAAAATAATTTGTGATATACTGTATTCCAACATCCTTTGCTGGAAGCCAATGTCAAGTCAGTTAAAATGCAGTTTCATTTGTTTGCATGACATAAATTTCAAATACATTAGCCTATTCAGTCGCCATGATAAATACTATAAAGACCTTCTAATTACACGGGCACCTATAGCTCATTAGCCCACACAGGTCCGTATGGAACTGTTCATATATGAACCTAGTGGGCTGCTCTGATTTAGTTGTAGGTGTCAAGTTTGCCTCTAACTGCATGCCAGCAAACAGCTTAAATTCTTTGGGAAGCAACAACAAAACAGATTGGTAATAAACCAAGAACATTTTAAAGAATATAAATAATTTTATAGTCTTATTATTAAAACTTTAATATTACACATGATATAATAAAGACAATTTTATTGAGATGACTAAGAAATAGTTAAGTACATAATGTTTTTTTTAACTCTGTGAATTGATTCAAGCTATTTTCTTCTTTTACACAATTTTGCACTAAATGCAAAGACTTGTCCATAAGAAAATGTTAGGATTCATTGCTTTCCCAATACACTTAAATTTTAACAAACTTAATCTGAGAGTATCAAGATTAGAGGAAAAAAAAGACAGCACCTGCATAATTAAGAGAGAGAGAGAGAGAGAGAGTGTGTGTGTGGTCTAAAAGATTACTTTAAAACCTCAAAGTATTTAAAATAGGAATAATTTAAAAATAGTATTTATATAACTATATTTACTAATTACAACTTTTTATAACTATATTTACTAATTAAAGGCATAATTGCTCTTTTTTCCCTTTCCTACTTCCTTATTAAGACCAACTTGAAAACCTTTACAGATAAAAAATAATTTCCCTTAAAATAATTAATTCATCTTAAGTAAATTTCAGGGAAAATGATAAAAACCCAAAAATAAACTTCATACATTCTTCAAATCTATTTTGCAACTTACCTTTCAAGTTCTTCAATATGAACCCAAAATAAATCAATGGGGTTATAAAACTCATTATTTTAAACCTATGGCATCTTTTTAAAGATATTTTTACCTTTTTTAGTCCCAAAAAGAAAGTATACACTACTTTAAAAAAACCAACTTAAAGTTACAATTATATTTGTGTGTACAGATATACATAATATTTATAATCTTGAAGATTATCTCCAGACAAATCTTCAGTCTCAAACATTCTACTAAGTAAGAAAAGAATGTGGTAATGTTAAATCATATGAAACCTTCCGTATTCAAATGTTAACTTAATAAAGAAAAAGAAATCTTTCTTATAAGTCTTTTCTTTAATGAAAAGCAATACACAGAAAAAAATAAAATATAACTACAAGCAGCTAGATAAGTTTTTACTTTGTTTACTAAGTCCTACTAGCTACTCGTTACACAATATAGTCACCTAATGATGAGAACAGAACAGGAAAGATTTTCAGCAGTGATCAAATCACAATAGCAGTTAATTTGATGTTCTACAGTTTACTTTCATCATTGTTTGTTGCATTCTTTCTATTGATAATGATCAGTGTGATCATTTGCTCCATAGAAGGCTAGGGTAGTGTAGAGATAGGTAAATCTTTGGATTCATAATTGTGTTATCTAGAGACATATCACCACTTCTATCACCTACACAAAAATCAGTTTATTGAATTCCCAAAAGACAGAAATTTACTAGTCAAAGGCTCACATACAGGATATCAAGAACTTCTTTAAAATTTTAATACTATTTTTAAAATTATTTCTTTTTGGACACTCAACTTTATCAGTTGCTTCCCAAAGTCCCGCCTTGACACAAGTAGCCATTTGCTTCTTGTCTTGCCCACAGAGTTCAATTACATTAACAGAAAAATGATTTGAATAAAATAAGCTTAAGTTAATCACTGAATATAATACTTTGAATTACAAGGTCATTTAAATCATATAAAAATAGTGTAAAAAGAATAATGTAAGAATGTTTATTTAAAAAGATTATTTTAAATTCTTAAATCAATTATCTAAGATACATTTAACATTCTGCCAGAATGGACATAAAATACTAAATGTACATATAAATATATAAATTACTTTAATGGAAAATTATTTAATGTTTTGAACTGTCAGAAAAAAACATTATAACTCAAACACCATTTTAAAAGTTTCTTAAGAGGCTGTCATTCACATTAACAAAATACTCAGAAATTACTAAAAACTTGTTTCCATTTTTTCCTAAGATTATATGTATCTGATGAAATTTTAAAGTGAAATAAAATAAAATACATTTTATGTTGCCTTTGATCTTTAACTTGTAGCCTTATCTCCCAGGTCAGAGGGCACATTATTCAATTTCACTGTATTTTGTGTAAAACCACTGTAGCGTTGAAGATGACTTTCAGTACAAATGTCATGGTACTTAAAGCTAAACTGGAATCTAGTTTTTCAGCTTCTTAATTAAAATCATAGTTTAAAATAGTCTGACAATATTGTCTTTATTCTTTCCAGTTGAACAGCGACAGAATTTTCACATCTTTTATTCGATCAAGCTTAGCAATATTTCTATGGTTTTTTATTTTCTAACACACCAAAAACATTTTCAAGAAGCAAAACAGTTACTTTATTTTTCTGTATTTAATAAAGAGTGATCTCTCATTTCTTCCTTTTCATATATATAATATATAAACCTCACTCAAAAATTACTTTTACTTGCCTTACAGTCAGCTCCAAAGACAATAACTGAAATAGCATAATCCCACCCAAAAAGTCCTCAGATTTCAGTGGATATGGGATAATTTTGCTCAATCAAAAATACAGAAAAAAAGTCCTTCTGAATCAAAGAGGGATAGAGAGAATATCAACTAAATATTACATATTTAGTATAGCATATTATGTATGCTGTAAAAATACAAATATGAATTTTTAATATGCTAGAGAAGAATGTACAACAAACACTTGTTGAATAATAAAGAATGAGTACCATAGCCCAAGTGTTATATTCAAATGTTATTTCATATTACTTTAACTTTTCAGGCAATCATTAATAACTACATGTTTGTATAAATATCTAGAAAAGATAATAAAATAAAAGGTTTTGTTACTCTTATTTCCTTGTTGTTTGATATTAAAATAAGACCTCTATCAATAATCTGGGAACTGGGTTAAATTTATTTTATAATATATAAAAACAATTTATGAAATCTGGAAACATATTTGTGAAATCAATTCACTTAAGCTATATTTGAAACTTTAGTTCAGTCCTTTAAATAGGATATTAATATCTAATTTCAAATATTTTTTTTACTATAAATGCAACATTTATATTGACAAAAATACAACACATACGATGTGCTAATGTGGAGAGTGGGTGTATATTCTGTAATTTCCTTACCATTTCACTTACTTTCTTCTGTAAAGAATACTTAGAAACCTTGAAAAAAAAACAAAAAAAATTCATTATAATTCTTTATCTGTTACAAGTTCTTCCCAGAATTAAAACTGTATGCTATAAGAGTGCCTAGGTGGCACAGTCGGTTAAGTGTCTTACTCCTGACTTTGGCTTATGTCATGATCTCACAGTTGGTAAGATCAAGCCCCGTGTCAGGCTCTTAGCTGGCAGCAAAGCGCAGCACCTGCTTGGAATTCTCTCTCTCCCTCTCTCTACATCCCTCCCCCACTCACACGTACCTCTCTCAAAATAAATAAACTTTAAAAAAATAAAATAAATAATACTGTATGCTATAAAATGTGGTGTTTACTTCCTATGCAGTATTTTTCTCTTGGGACATTTTTTTCAAAATAGTATTTACCACAACGTTCTTCCTTATAATAAAAACATTACATTCATTAATTACTCAACACATATTTATGGACCACCTACTACTTTCAAGGATAGAAATAGAGCACTGAACAAAACAAATTCCCTGCCCTTCAGAATCTGTCTAGTGGGGGTAATGGTAGGACAGACAATAAAATAGAAGTAAAAAGTACAGACGTTAGAGAGTGACAGCTACTATGAAGAAAAATAAAGCAAGCAGGATAGCAAGAGCATTCTAGGAGGGTTTGCTTCTTAGTATCAGGTCTTCACTGAAAATTTGATACAATGGAAAAGCATAGGAAAAAAGCAGTTTTAAACAAATCATCTCACAAACCAGAAATAACAATCATTACTACCTTGGTATTCCAGTTATTTTGCTATGCATTTATACCTTAAAAGAGGGTCAGTCGGGAGTGGAATAACAATATATGCACTATTTTGTAACCTATTTTTTCTTAACATATAACAAACACTGTTCTATGATGAATTAATCTACAACACAACTTTTTAATGGTTACATAGTATTCCACTTGACCAAATCACTCTCCGTTTTGTAGGTTTACCCAGTTTACAGTTTTATGACACTGTGAGATAAACCTGCTTGTACTAAGAACTGCAGTTACATATTTTAGCACAATAAATTCCAAGAAGACTTCCTAATATTTGTTCCTATTTATAGACTTCTAATAATTCTTACATAGTCCTCTAGAATGGCTGACCAATCTAAACTCCAACCAGCTGTGTATGAGTGCTCATTTTCTTAAATTCTGTTTATATTTGTTAAATTTTAAGCAAAAACAATTACTTCACATTTCCGATGAAATCACGTTTTTAGCATGCTGCTCTGAATAAGCTGATAATTTTGTTTCTTTTTTTTTGGAAGAGGTTATGTGTGATTTATTTCTTCAACAAATATTGAATGCATACAATAAGTAAAGAATTAATGTACACATTGGCGGTATAATATTGAACCCCAAAAAATCCTGTCCAGCTTAAATTCTGGATACTGTAGAAAATAAGCAATATAAGTAAGTTAAAATATATGGCCTATTAAATATTGACAAGCACTATAGAAAAGTAATAAATCAAGGAAGGGGATTAATAAGATATCCAAGAAAATTCTTTCTAAGATGACATCTTTTGAGTCAAAATTTGACAGGAGTGAGGAAGAATATTTCAGCAAGTGCAGAGGTCCTAAGGTGGGGAAAACATCTGGTGTGTCCAAACAACAACAAGAAAGCCAATGCGGCTGGAAGAGAATAAGCAAGGGAAAAAACAGCAATAGAGGAGTTCAGAGAAGAGTAAGGGTGGGGAGAGGGCCAATTCATTGTAGGTCTTGTAATGCATGATATAGACTTAGGTTTTTATATTAAACGAGACAGGAAGACACCGAAAAGTTCCAAGCACAAGCGTAACATAACCTGACTTAATTTTTTAAAGAATCACTCTGACTGTTATGTTAACACTAACAGGGAACAAAAGTGGAAGCAGGAAAACCAGTTAAAAAGCTACTGTGATAATCCAGATGAAAGAAGATAATGAAAGAGGGCTAGGGTTTTAATAACTGATGTAGTGAGAAGTCATCAGATTCTGGATATACTCTGAGGGGAATTGCTGACGAAATCTGCAACAGGAAAAAAAAGGAGTCATAATTACTAAGGAAAGAAAAGACAAAAAAGTTAGTTTTCAGGAGCGGAATATTTTCTATTATTTAGTATTATTTTTAAAATGTTTGTTTATTTTTGAAAGAGAGAGAGAGAGAGACAAAGAGACAGAGTGTGCGCAGGGGAAGGGCTAGAGAGAGGAGACACAGAATCCAAAGCAGGCTCCAGGCTCTGAGCTGTCAGCACAGAGCCTGATGTGGGTCTTGAGCTGAAATTGGCCTCTTAACTGACTGAGCCACCCAGGTACCCTGGGNTAAGCGAAAGTCGGACGCTTAACCGACTAAGCCACCCAGGCGCCCCTGAAATTGGCCTCTTAACTGACTGAGCCACCCAGGTACCCTGGAAGGGGAATATTTTCTAAAACAAGAAATAGCATGTTTATGGTTTTGAACATATCAAGTTTCTTTTTTTTTTAATAATAGTTTATTGTCAAATTGTTTCCATATAACACCCAGTGCTCATCACAAGTGCCCTCCTCCATGCCCATCACCTTCCTTCCCCTCCCCCCCNCTCTCTGACCCTCCCCTGCTCACGCTGTCTCTCTCTCTCTCCTAGAAATAAATAAAACATTAAGAAAATTTAAAAAAAAAAAAGAGTCTCTCATGGTTTGCCGAACATATCAAGTTTCATGTCAACCCAGGCTGGAGACACATATTAGAAAGTCTTTAACATAGGTCCCATTTGAAAGACAAGAGATGGGATGAGATGAGAATATTTTTTAAGGCATACAAGACAAAAGTAAAAGGATAGACGTCACNCCCTAACCCTGAATTTAGTATCTGCTAATGTAATAATTAATTTTATATGGCAATTTAAATGAAACAAAAGTTTATTTCTGAATGTGTCTGTTAGGGTGTTTCTGGATGAGATCAGCATTTGAAGCAATGTAATAATTAGACTATGGCACTTCTCTACTTTTATAATTTAGTGACTCACTTT
>NW_027531873.1:1908293-1978919 GCF_008692635.1 Crocuta crocuta | reverse complement strand
GTCATCAAGGAAACACAAATCAAAACCACAATTATATATTCTCACACCTGTCAGAATGGCTAAAATCAAAACCACAAGAAACAAGTGTTGGTGAGGATGTGGCAAACAGAGAACACTCACGCACAGTTGGTGGGAATGCAAACTAGTGTGGGTCACTGTGGAAAACAGCATGGAGGCTCCTCAAAAGTTAAAAAGAGAACTACTATATGATCCAGTAATCACACTGCTGGCTTTTTACCCAAAATACACAAAAACACTAATTCAAAGGGATACATATGATAGCCAAGATATGAAAGCAACCCAAGTGTCCATCGATAGATGAATGGATAAAGATGTGAATTATATTAATGCAATGGGATATTATTCAACCATAAAAAAGAATGAAATCTTGCCATTTGCAATGACATGGTTGGAACTAGAGAGTATAACACTAAGCAAAATTAGTCAGAAAAAGACAAATACCATGCGATTTAACTCATATGTGGAATTTAAGAAACAAAACAAATAAGCAAGAGCGAGAGAGAAAGAGAGAGAGAGAAAAAAGCCAAGAAACAGACTCTTAACTATAGAGAACTGATGTTACCAGAGAGAAGATGGGGGACAGGGAGAGATTGATAAAATAGGTGATGGGGATTAAGAAGTGCACTTTTTGTAAAGAGCACTGAGTGATGTATAGGGTTGTTGAATAACCATATTGTATACCTGAAACCAGTATAATACTTTATGTTAACTATACTGGAGTTAAAATAAAATAAAATTTAAAAAGAAGCTGAGTAGGGTGATGAGGGCAACCCTGAAAAAGGGCAACCCAGCTCAAGGTGTCAGAGTCCAAGCAGGGAAAAGATGGCATTCATTTAGGAAGGAAGACACAGCAAAATGGTAAACTGGTTTATACAGGGTAGTTTATTGAACAAGTAAATATATTAAGGATAAAGAATGTCATCTTTCTCACTGTAAGAGGAAAGAAATGTATACATACAGAAAGAAAATAAACTAAAACTAACCTTGTGGTTTTGTATTAAAATTGGAGGTAACATAAATTCATGGCTTTTTATATATATATAGATATAGATTATCTGGGAAATAAACACTGTAAATTATAAATGATATCTGTGTGTATGTAAACACATACATAGATCTCTGTCCACCAAGAAAGTCTGAGAACAGTGACATATCAACAGTAATGCGTACAATGTGCCCAGATCTTTGCTTCTACATATATTTTCCACTGAAAGGAATCATGGCAAGATGGAAAATGGAAAATGGGAAAATGGCTCATTCCAGTGTGAGGTCAGGTAAATTACAAAATGATCCTGGAATATTTGTTTGTATTTAAAAGCAGGAAAATGCTGAAAGAAAGCAGGCATATTCAAAGGATTCAGTAATCAACTTTAAGGACTCCTACCAGCCAAATCAAGGGTAATTTGGGCAACAAAACAAATGACAGTCATAGATTTAATCCACTGTATAAAACAAAGACTGAAGGTCTATACTGATATAAACAAATAAATGAATATATTAAAAGTTTGGTGAAAAACATAATACTTACATAATTTCAAAGTACTTCCCTATGAAATACTCTGATTACAAAGGGGAAAAGAGTACTCTTTCCAGCAAAGAAATTTGTCAGATACTACCTTAATCAAATAAGCAAAGTGAACATCCCTTTTGTCACTGTGGTTAGGTGACTCCTAATAAAATTGTTTCAAATAGTACAAATATATTATGTATTAAATATGCCCTCAGTTCTGTAGGAATAATTACTTTCCCAATTTTATAAAATTCAGTACATTAAAAATGTAGTGAAATAACATGACATCATAGAGCTATAGAGCTGAAAATGTGGCAGGTCATTATTCCCAATCCAACTTTTACCACCTTCTATCTATGCTCTCTTATTCATGTCTCTTTTGGGTGGATGGATGAGTACCTCTCCCCAAATTCCTTATTCCCGACACCCAGAGTAAATAATGTAGATATGTTACTGCTCCATGAAGTGAACTTATTTGAGAAATTCTGATGTATTTCAATTTCTTCATTTTACCTGAAGGAAAATTGAAGCTCAGGAAGATAAAGTGCCTTACCACTGGATCATGTAATAAGTCATTAATAGGAAAAAACAATGTACTTAAAATCTATAGATAGAAAACTCCACAAAATCAGGAAAATACATGTATAAAAAAGTTCAATATAGATAGAAATCATTTTTAAAAGAACCAAAAAAATTGTAGAGATAAAAAATGCAATGAATGAAATGAAAAAAATGCAACAGAGAGCTTCAACGGCACATTGAATCACATAGAAGAAAAAAAAACATTGAACCTGAAGACATCATTTGAAAAAGAAAAAAATGAAAGAGGAGGAAGAGAGCCAACAAGATTTATAAAATAGCATCAAAGGAATCAATATAAGCATTATGGGAGTCCCAGAAGGAGAAAAGAGAAAGGGGCAGAAAGCTTATTTAAAGAAATAATAAATGACAATTTCCCAAATCTTAGGAGGGAAATGAATATCCAGATTCATGAGACTCAGAGGACTATACAGAATAAATCCAAAGAAGGATACAAGACACATTATAATCAAGTTGTCAAGTCAAAGACAAAGAGAGAACTCTGACAGTAGCAAGAGAAAAGCAACTTGTCCCATAAAAGGGAACTCCAATAGGATTATCTATAGATTTCTCAGCAGAACCCTTACAGCCTTACAGGCCAGGAGGGAGTGGGAGGATATATTCTCACTACCAAAAGAAAAATCTCCCACCCAAGAATACTATCCCTAGCAAGAAAACTATACCTAGTTTTTAAATTCTCATTTANTATGTGGAAACTAATTTGACAATAAACTATTTGTAAAAAAATAAATAAATAAAAATTTTTAAAGTAAATAAATAAATAAATAAAAACTGAAGGAAAGATAAAGTCTTTCCCAAACAGAAACTAAGGGAATCAGTTACCACTTGACCTGCCTTATAAAAAATACTTAAGGAAGTTCTTCAGATTGAAACAAAAACATGTCAAGCAGCAATGCAAAAGCATATGGAAGTATAATTCTCATTTGCAAAGGTAAATATATAGACAAATACAGAAGTGAAGACTGATATGGTACCTAATTGTGTACATAACATATAATTATGGTACATAAATCGTATGTACTTTTATAACCCTTATATAAAAATTACAAAAATAAAAATCTTTTCATGAATACACAATATAAAAAGATGCAAACCCTGGCTATCAAGAACATAAAGTTGAGAGGGCAGTCAAAGTGTAGTGATTTTGTATGCAATTTAAGTTGTTATCAACTTAAAACAAGTATAACTACAAAATATTTTATGCAAAGCTTCATATAAGCATAAGGATAAAAACCTGTAATACATACAGAAAAGATGAAGAGAAAAAAATAAAAGAAAATCACTACAGAAACATCCAATAACAAAGGAAAATGTTAAGAAGAGATGCACAAAACAACTACAAAACATATAGAAAACTATTTATAAAATGACATCAGTAATTCCACACCTAGCAATAATTACTTTAAATGTCAATGGATTAAAATTTCCAACCAAAAGGCATAGAGTGATTGAATGGTTTAAAAAAATAAACATAATCAAATGATATATGGCAGTCCCCACTTATCCGTCATTTCCCTTTCCATGGTTTCAATTACCCACAGTCAAATGCATTTGGGAACAGAGGATTCTCCTTCTGATGTGTCACCAGAAGGTTAATAGGAGCCCAACACTATGTCACTGATGCCTACATCATTCACCTCACTTAATCTCATCACATAGGCATTTTATCATCTCACATCATCACAAGAAAAGACATGTGAGTTTAGTACAAGATACTTTGAGAAAGAAAAAAAAGGGAAAGAAAGTGATCATATTCACATAACATTTATTATAATATATTGTTATAATTGGTTTATATTATTATTGTTGTTAATGTCTTACTGTACCTAATTCACTTAATCATAGGTATTTATGTGTAGAAAAAAGAACATAATAGCATATTTAGGGTTCAGTACTATCCATGGTTTCAAGCATCTATTGGGGTTCTAGAAACATAGGCCCCATAGATAAAGGTGGACTACTGTACTACCTACAAGAGACTCACTTTAGATTTAAGGACACAAATAAGCTGAAAGTACAGAGATGAAAGAGATACTAGACAGAAACCAAAAATAAAGCAAGGTGGCCATATTTATATCAGACAAAATAGACTTTAAATCAAAACTGTCTCTGGAGACAAAAAAGTTCATTAAATAATGCTAAAGAATCAGTCAATTCAACAAGAAGCTATAACAATTACATATGCACTCAACATCATAGCACCTAAATATATAAAGCAAACATCAACAGATCTGAAGGGAGAAATTGACAGAAATACAATAATAGTAGGAGACTTTACTACCTCACTTACAATAACATATAGAACTTCCAGACAGAAAAATCTATCAAGCAACAGTTGACTTAAACCTTACTATGGGTCAAATGGACCTAACAGATATACACAGAACAATTTACCCTATAGCAGAACACACATTCCTCTCAAATACACATGAAACATTCTCTAGGATAGAACATGTTAGGTCACAAAACAAGTCTTAACAAATTTAAGAAGATCAAAATCATTCTAAATATCTTTTTACCCACAGTGGAATGAAAGAAGAATCAAGAGCAGTAAGTAAACAGGAAAATTCACAAGTAAGTGGAAACTAAACACTCTTGAACAATTGTGTCAAAAATAGGAGAATTTAAAAAGTATCTTAAGACACATAAAAACAATATGCAAACTTAAGGGATGCAGCAAAAGCAGTACTAATGGGTAATTTTATGATAAATGTCTACATTAAAAAAAGAAGTATTTCAAATAAACAATCTAATTTTACATTTCAAAGAACCAGAATAAAAGAGAACCCCAAAACCAGGAAAAGAAAATAATACAGATTAGAAGAGAAATAAATAAAATAATAAATTTTAAAAATCAGGAAAAAATCACCAAACTAAGTTATTTTTTTGAAAGAATAAATTAAACAAAAAAAGAGAAGATCCAAATCAATAAAATCAGAAATGTAAGGAGACATCACAATGGATGCCTCAGAAATGAAAAGAAGCAACCACACACCAACAAATTGGATATCCTGGAAGAAATGAATAAATTCTTAGGAACACACAAGCTGTCAAAACTGAAGAGGAAACAGAAAGCCTGAATGTACTGGTAACAAAGAAAGAAACTGAATCAGTAATTGAAAATCTCCCAAGAAAGAAAATCCCCAAACCAGATAGCTTCATGGATGAATTCTACCAAACATTTGAAGAATTAATATACCAACCCTTCTTAAATTCTCCCAAAATACAGAAGAGGAGGGAATACTTCCCAACTCATTTTATGAGGTCCACATCACTCTGATAACAAAGTCAAAGATGACACAAGGAAACTACAGGCCAATATACCTGATGAACACAGATGCAAATCTTCAATAAAATTCTAGCAAACCAAATTCAACAGCATGTTGAAGTTTCATACATCATGACCAATTGGGATTTATCCCTGAGCTGCCAGATGGTCCAGCATATGCGAATCATTCAATGTGATATATCACGTTAACAGATTACAAATGAAATCCACATGTTCATCTTGATATAATGTAGAAAATGCATTTGACAAAATTTAACATCCATCCATGATAAAAACTCTCAACAAAATAGGTACACAAGATAACACCTCAACACAATAAAAGCCATATACAAAAAGCCCACAGTAAACATCAGTCAATTAAGTATAAGGCATGGATGCTCATTTCTTACTACTGCTATTCAACACAGTGCTCAAGCCCTAGCCAGAGCAATTAGACAAGAAATAAAAGACATCCAAATAAAAAAGAAGTGAAATTATCTGTTTGATGACATGATCAGATGTGTAGGAAACCCTAAACACTCAACGAAAACAGTTAGAACTAATAATACAGTAAAGTTTCAGGACACAAAATCAACATACAAAAATCAGCCATATTTCTAACACAAAAAACAAACTATCCAAAAAGGAAATTAAGAAAAACAATCCCATTCACAACGATTAAAAAATTTTTCAGGAAAAAAAAAATTTTCAGGAATAAATTTAACCAAAGATTTAAAATATTTGTACACTGAATATTATAAAACATTGATGAAAGAAATTTAAAAAGACAGGTAAGTAGGAAGACATCCTATGTTTGTGGATAGAAAAATTAACAGTTAAAATGTCCCTCATACCCAAAATGATCTACCAATTCAGTACAATCCGCATCAAAATCACAATGTACATCTCGACAGAAATAGAAGGATAATCCTAAAATTCATATGAGCCACCAAAGGCCCTACACCCAGAAAATCATAGCTGAAGCAATTCTGAGCAAGATGAACAAAGCTAGAGGCATCATGCTTCTTGATTTCAAAACCTATTTCAAAGTTACAGTAATCTTAACAGTATGATACTGCTATAAAAACAGACATACTGGTTAATGGATCAGAATAGAATAGAAATCCACACAACTACAGCCAACTGATCTTCAACAAGGGTACCAAGAATATACAATGGGGAAAAGATAATCTTCAAAAAATGGTACTAGAAAAACTGGATATCCACATGCAGAAGAATGAAATCATATACAAAATCTCATGCTATATACAAAAATCAACTCAAAATGCATTAAAGACTTAAACATAAGACCTGAAACCATAAAACTACCAGAAGAAAAACCACAAGGGAAGAATTTCTTGGCATTAGTCTAGGCAGTGATTTTTTGGATATGACACAAAAAGCACAAGGCAACAAAAGCAAAAACAGACTACTGGAATTACATAAAGCTAAAAAGCTTCTGCAATCAAAGAAAATAATCAACAGAGTGAAAACTCAATCTACAGAACGGGAGAAACATTTGCAAACCATGTATCTGGGTGGGGTTAAAATCCAAAATGTATCAGGAGCTTGTACATGTCCCAGTAACAAAACAAAACCAATTTTAAAAGACGGGCTAAGGACCTGAATAGATTTTTTGAGCAAGATGACATACAAATAACCAACACATATGAAAAGGTACCCAACATCACTACTCATCAGGGAAATACAAATCAAACCCAATGAGGTATCCCCTTATGCCTAGTAGAATGGCTATGATCAGGAAGACAAGAGATAACAAGGTTTGTGAAGATGTGAAGAAAAGGGAACCTTTGTGCTACCTGAATCAACTAAGAAAGTCTATCATATGTTTAAACAAATCCACGCTATGATGTGAACTACCCTATTAAGGTAGTGACCATCGGGATCCTTCCATCATAAAAACATATTTTGCTCCTTGTAATTAATGTTATCTATAGGATGAAATTTCAAAATTAGGCATCTTCCCCCCCCCCCAAAAAAATCTTTTTCTTTGAATCTCATTTTATTGCTTATCTTTCCTAGAATGGAAGCTCTAAAAGCAAAGTTTTTGTCCTTTTTCTTTATTGTTATATCTCCAGGACTTAGAAGACTGCTTAGCACACTGTAGACCTTCAATAAATATATTTAATAAATCATCACTAATTAGTTGGTTATCATCAGTTGGTAACATCTATATTCTGTATGAGACTGTGAACAACCAAAAGGCAAATGTGAGGTTTCCGTCACCTCAGTACTGCCAGAAAATAAGCACAGACTTGCTTAATGCTATTTTATTTTAACTTATAAGGACCACAAGTAATCAGTTTATAATATATAGGCCTGACTTGGTGTTTTTATCTCTAGAGGGTTAAAAATAATATACATCTATTTAATTATATTACAGTAAGAAATAATGGAATTATTTTAATATTTCTTTTTTTAATGTTTTATTTATTTTTGAGAGAGAGAGAGAAAGACAGCGTGAGCAGGGAGGGTCAGGGAGAGAGGGAGACACAGAATCTGAAACAGGCTCCAGGCTCTGAGCTGTCAGCACAGAGCCCGACACAGGGATCGAACCCACGAACGGTGAGATTGTGACCTGAGCCCAAGTCGGATGCTTAACCGACTAAGCCACCCAGGCACCCCTTAATATTTCTTTTTCATTTTTAGAATTTTTATTTGAGAGAGAGAGAGAACACGACTGGGGAAGAGGGGGAGATAGAGAGAGAGAAATCTTAAGCAGGCTCCACACTTAGCACGGAGCCTGACATGGGGCTCAATCCTACAACCCTGGGAACATGACCTGGGCAGAAATCAAGAGTCAGACACTCAACTGATGAGCCACCCAGATGCCCCTAATATTTCTTTTTAAAATAAAAGATGAGGAAAAATCCTAATTTGAAATTCAAGGCTTTCAGGAAAAAATTAATGTCATATTATATATGAACTTTTGTCAGCTTTGTTTTGCTAATTTACATGTTTAGTGGACATTTTACTAATATAATGCTAAAATACAAACTATTTAAGATTTTAAAAATTTAATTGATCTTTTAAATTTACATCCAAGTTAGTTAGCATATAATGCAACAATGATTTCAGGAGTATATTCCTTAATGCCCCTCACCCATTTAGCCCTTCCCCCCTCCCACAACCCCTCCAGGAACCCTCTGTTTTCTATATTTAAGAGTCTCTTATGCCTAACTATTTTTTAAATCAACACTAAGTTACTTTACCTGTAATGCTTTTAACGTTTCTTTCAATCCTTCTATTTCTTTCTCTTTTATTTCTGTAGCAAGTTGATATTTTCCCTTTAAGTAAAAACCTGTATTTCAGTACTTTGCAATGTAAATGATATTATTTATGGGGAAAATATAAAAGCTCAAGAACCAAAACCTCTATTTTAAAACTAACATCTCACAGGCTTTAAACTTGGATGTGTACCAAAACTTACATTTCTAATGACTTCAAAATATCATGAAAGAACAATAAGACTTTTACAAGATGACAAATATCATGAAATGAAAAATCATTACAAATCATTTTATCAGTAGAGCATTCCTGAGAATTTATGGATACTATATAATTATTTAATTCATATAACTAGAATAAATAGATCCTAATTAATAAGATACATACGAGTATATTTGTTTTATAAAAGATATGAGAATTTTTATTTTTAAATTTTTTAACATTTTATTTTTGAGAGACAGAGCATGAGCAGAGGAAGGACAGAGAGAGAGAGAAAGACAGAATCTGAAGCAGGGTCCAGGCTCTGAGCTGTCAGCACAGTGCCCAACATGGGGCTCAAACCCATGAACCATGAGATCATGACCTGAGTTGAAATTGGACGCTTAACTGAGCCACCCAGGCGTCCCAGGAGAATTTTTGAAAAAAGTGTTTATAAATAGTATGTTCATTAATAAAATAAAAACATGTATTAACTATTAAATAGGGAAAATATTTAATGCCAGGTGAATTTCTAGGATTGCTCAGTGTTGTATCTTCTTTTCCAGTTGCATCCAGTCTGCATCCAGATGAAAATCACTTTAATTTTTTTAAAATAGATAATTACATTGATAAAGCACCAAAAATATGGTTAATAGAAACACTGCAACAGAGTATAAAAAACATTAATTTGGGGGCTGATGAGATATGGGTTCTAGTCTCAACTGTGCCACTTCAAAATGGGAGCTTCAGCAAGTCATTTAATCTTGCTAGGTTTCAGGATTATCAACTGTAAACTAACAGGTAACTTGAGTTCCTTGGGTCTTTCTGTTTCTAAAATTTCAAACAAATTAACATTCCCCATTAGTTTATTGTTAGTGCTTTTCATTATGGTTGACAAGTGATAATTAAATGCATTTAACTATGGTTTAAATTATTAAAAAATTAATGAGTACCTTTTCTTCTTCCAAGGCATACATCTTCATTTGCAACTGATAAACAATTTTAAAAATTAAAATACAGGTAAGTAAACAGTTAACAGTGATTTACACTGGCCAGTGACTATAAAAATATTTTACGCATCTATATTGTTCTGACTTAATACAATGTGAATGTGCTACTTTTACAGTTAAGAAAATAATGAAAGATATAAAAGAGCCAAAAGCCAGTCTCCAAAAGAAATGAACAATTTAATCAAATTGATTTAGAGACACCAAATACCCTTGAAAATTTAGTTTTTCCTTCCAGAAGTTTGTTTTCTTCAATGCTTCAGTACTTTGCCATTTACTCATAATTAATAACATGCAACATTTTCTGAAGGCACGCTTCTAGGAAATTAGTATCATTTGTATTGGCATTGACATATCTTCTGAAATTTTTTAAAAGATGCATGTAGCAGTCAAATAAATAGGGATATTTTAAAACAGGAACCAAAGTAAACATGCCAAAGAAAACTAATTAAATATCCCAAGTAACACGACGCAACCTGAGCAACTTGCCCAATGATACTAGGCAAAACTGTCAAGAAATACAATTTTCCTTTGGAACTCTCCATCTCATTTTCCATATCCCTTACTTCACTCATTCAAGAATCAAGAAAAGGAGAGTGGTAGGCAGGGGAGAAGAGGAGAAGAAACAAACAAACCAAAACAAAGGAAAAAAAGAGCCCAAGAGCATTTTTCTCCATTACCATTCAGATACCTGGATAGTCTTCTCTTGCCCAAAGTCCCTGTGATAAGCTTGACACAGATTTGCCCTCTCCTACAGAATACTATGTGGTATATTTGGCTTAGTCTTCAAATAAAAGACTAAAATGGTGAGGCCATCTCAGACTAAGGGGAAGAAAGTTTATCATCTGCTTAAACAAACCCACACTACAGTGTGAATTACAAATAACACTGATCAACTAGTGATTTACTTTATATAGGTATATTTTTTAATTCATTTCTCTTTCTAAATACATACACACTTAAATAGAGACAAAAAAGAGGTAAGAAAAAAGGGGGGAAATGGTGATGCTGGAATAGGTATAAGGAAAAACACTTCCTGAGAATATTTTCCATGAGCATATTTGAGGTAATAAAGATGAGCTATAAAACTCAAAATAACTGAAGGAGTTGCTATTCATTTCTTAAAAATCTTTTACATATTATGTTTTTCTCTGCTCTCAGGTGCTGATAGTATTTATGGAGACTTCAGTCCATAATAGTCACATCTGTGCATCCTTCACATCTCTCTACATGCATCTCAGCTTTTCCTCATAGTTCTATTTCTGGCTTGGATAAAGGAAGAAAGCAGAAAAGGTAAGATCCTATAATACTCTAATCAAAGAGAAAGGGAAGAAGGGAGAGAAAGAAGAAGAGTACACTATATCTAACCTAATTTACTTAGGACAGATGAAAACACATCTCCAAAGAAAACAGTTTTCCAATTTCTTTCCTTAACTAGCTTGTTCTACTACATTACACTCTTTATTGTCAGTTGTGATTCAAAATAACTTTATTTCCTGCTTCCATTAAAAACTCTTTTTGTCTGCCGTGAGTATGCAAAATTTAGCATAATATTCATATGGGAGCAGAGGAGATGAAATATTTGAAACTATGGTGTTTGTCCTTATTAAATAAATTACCTGCTTTTTAAAAGCCACCATTGCTTCTTTGTGTTGCTTTGCTAATGTTTCCTTTTGATTCTGAAGAGTTTCCTATTTTAAAAAGTATAAAAAGTTAAAACATAAATTTGAGCAACTGAAAGTTTTAACTTTAATTGGATTCACAATTTAAATAAAAGTTAAACATAGTTATTGTATGTTATTATTGTATGCTCTTGGAATACAACTTTAAACCTATTGTAGGACTTTGTAATTGTCATGGAATCAACATACAATAATTTTGCTTCCAGTTGCTTTTCATGATAAAATGCATTGCTTTAAACAACTATAAACATGGCTGACTCCAAAGCTTTCTTCAAGAAAATACCTTTCATCAAAAGTTATTAAAATTAATTGTACACATTAGCTTATAATCTTTCAGAGTTCCCAAAGAAACCCATTTTATTGTCTAAGCACAAATGTTCACATGACAACATGATTCTTTAAATTCACCAAAATATTTTTTTATAAAATCCAAACTACCACTGGGTACTTTTTTTAAATACACATGTATGATTCCATTTCTTTTTTTTCCTTCTCTCCCTCTTTTTTTGATAGAAATTGTGTGTTCTGTTCTTAGATTCAAGATTTCAAACTTTCTTTTTCTATATTTACTGAATAATTCTCATAGTTTAAAACCATTAGATCTAAAAGTGGGAACCACTTCAAATGTTTCTGTTATTTGACTCCATGTTTCTAAATATATGTTGATTTATCAGTTTAAGAATTTTACCTACCGACTTCCTATTATGATAGTTGGGAGTTTAGCTTTTTGTACAACCATTACCTAATTATCTGTTTTCTCTATTCTTCCAACACAGTTACATAAAAATTGTGACTTACCTCAATCTTCAATACTTATACTATCATGATTGTGCGATTTTTATTCAATGCTTAGCCATATAATGTACCATAATTACATTTCTATCTAACACAGCTTTTTAATTTTTTCTAAAGTTAGCAATTACTTTAAAATGTTCTAATTCTTGGGGCACCTGGCTGGCTCAGTCAGAAGAGCATGTGACTCTTGGGTCTTGGGGTCATGAGTTTGACTCCCACACTGGATATAGAGATTAAAAAAAAATTAAACTTAAAAATATATTTCAATTCTTACTGCTACATTTAAAAAATAATACTGCTAGTTCCCAGATGTGTATCAAAGATTCATATTCTCAAATGAAAAAAATAAATTGAATGGAAAAAGCAAAGTGAGAAGATCCCAAGAATGGCTTAGGAAATCACAAATGGCAAAGGAAACCAGACAGGTTTAGAAAAGTTGTAGATGTTGCCTTTCAGAGGCTATTGGCCAGTTTTCTGTGAAAATAATTTATACTCTAAAGTATTTCCTCAAACAAGCAAAGAATTTATTGAGNAATAGATTTGGATACTAGCCCTTTATCTGTCATTTGCAACTATCTTTTCTCATTCCGTCAGTTGCCTATTAGTTATGGATTGTTTCCTTTGCTGTGCAGAAACTTTTAATCTTGATGAAGTCCCAATAGTTCATTTTTGCTCTTGATTCCCTTGCCTTTGGGGATGTGTTAAGTAAGAAATTGCTGCGGTTGAGGTCAAGGAGATTGTTTCCTGCTTTCTCCTCTAGGGTTTTGATGGTTTCCTGAAGTAGATATCACCCCTAACTTTCCCCTCACTTTCTGCGAACCGCCTTAAATCTGGAAATAAGAGATTTGATATGAAACAAAAACTATAGTGGGTAATAGCCCCATCACTAGATCTCCAAATCCAGATGTTCAAAAAGCCTTACAACAAAAGCAGAATAAACTGGAAGTCTTACATATAAAACAACTTAATGTTCCCACTCCAGTCATCAAGCACTGAAGGAGTGAGCCTTTTGGTAAAGACACTTGTAGATATTTATTATAAACAGAAAGGGCACTGAGGAAAAACTCTCCTGAACTAGCTAAGGAAATGAAAGGGAAAAAAATCAAGTAGGCAAATCAATGATACTGTTCTGAGGGGAAATCATGCACCCAACTTCCCATTTTATCCTCAAACTTGCAAAGAAAACTTTCTGTAAATATTAATAAGAAATCTTGCAAATATTTTACTCATACCATTAATCCTGCCATCATCACATAATCTCTTCCTCAGAGTCAATGAACTACTCAGAGAGTGAATATCTCTAATAATCCAGAGATACTCCCCACTGTTTCAGCCTACAACTGTTATCCTTGGACTCTCAAGTGAGACACATTTTCTCCTTTATGTCACCACACCCATTAGCATCGGAGAAAGGAATCCGCTATGTAAACAGAATTGCAAAATTAAATTCTTGTCTGATTTTTTTTTTTTTTTAGATCTCTGAGAATTTTTCTATTTGTAATCAGATTACAGCTAATTTGGATATTGACTGCTGGTACCTTTGTATATGATCAAACCAAATTAAGATCTCTATGAAGTGGTACTCTGTGTGGGCAAAATGTCTTACTGATATTAGCAGCAAACCTCCACCTTACTTTACATAATATCTCTAAAACCAGAAGTTAAGAATTAAAGCCAATAGTCCAAAAGCCTAATAGAGAAAGGATGAATCACACATTATTCCAGTCTTCGAACAGTGTTGTCTCCCAGTCAAGAAACCCAATAGGTGAAGATAAAGATCTGTTCAAGACAAATAAATAACTGTGACCCCAATTCTTTGTAGTACAAACCCAAATACTATTTTATCTTCAGTGCTACCTGACTCTACATACTTTACCACTATAAATACACATTCTGCTTCCTATAGTGTCCCTTTAGATCAAGATAGTGTGACTGTTTTGTCTTTGGAAAGTCAACAATTTATCTAGATAGCTATGCCTCAGGAGTTTACTGAGGAACCTTAAGGAACTTAAATTTCTTTTCTTATACAATATGTGGGCAAGTTTTCATTGTTCTAAAGATGAGAAGAGCTCTAAGACTGACTCCATTTAACTACTTACTGCTTTAGCTCAAAAAGGACATGAAAATTCCAAAGAAAGTTTAGAATTTTGTTAGAATAAAATACATTATTTGGGTATGATTTATCCAGTGGAGATAAATCTATCATTCATGATAAATAAGAAGCTGATTACTAACAGACAATTAAGTTTTCTGGATTTAATTAGCCACTATAGATTCAGGGATCCAAACAGTTCTGAAACCGACATATCTTTATATAATTTAAGTCCTCAACAATGGAACCTCTCCCTTAGAGATGGAAAAGGACAGGAGACAATAAGTCAAAACCATAAGAAATAAAGATCTCAAGTAAAGGTAAACACATGGGCAATTTTAAAAGCTAGTATTATTATAACTCTGGTTTGGAACTCCACATTTTGCTTTCTACATAATTTACATGACTAATGCATTTTTTAGAATTATTAATTTATGGTGACACTGCTGCTGCTGTTGTTCCCAGTCACACTGCTGTTGTCCAAGGCAGCCAGCGCAGCCCTTACCTGGCTGCTGCCGGCAGAAGTTGCACTCCCACTACCTCCAACAAGCTGCTGCACTGCGTCGGCAACCATACCACTGGGCGAGAGGCAGCAGTGGGGGGCAGTGCCTGGACCTTCAGGGCCGGCTGCCACAGCTGCAGGCCAATGGTAACCATGCAGCCGGCATCCTGACCAAGGGCTGCTGTGCAAGCACACAGCCAGCAGGGCGCCCCTGCCCCTGGCATGGCTGTCACAGCAGCAGCCCTGTCTGTAGCTCCGAGGGGGGCGGTTCGGGATCTGAGATCTGTGCCCTTGCTCAGGCCCTGTCCTGGCCACACCCTCCCCCCCCTCCCCGCAGCCCATCCAGTGTCAGCCCCAGGGCAATAAAGACAAGTCTCTGTTAGTGTAAAAAAAAGTTTTTTTTAAAATTTATGCTATGTGGCACACAATACATAAAATGTAATAACAACTGAACAGGGTGTGGATAGATAGAGCTGTAAAGGAGCAGAGTACTTTTAGGTTGCTGAAGTTAAGCTGATATAAATTCAAATTAGAATGCTATGATGATAGATGCTAACTATAACTCCCATGGTAATCAAAAAGAAAATAGCTATAGAATATACACAAAAGGAAATAAGAATTAAATTTAAATGTTTTACTACAACAAATTAACTACACACAAAAGGTAACAGTAATGCAGGAAATGAGGGACAAAAACGCTGTAAGGCAATTAAAAAACAAATACCAAAATGATGGAAAGTAGTCACTCCTTATAAGGAATTACATAAATGTAAACAGATTAAATTCTCCAATCAAAAGCCAAATATTGGTAGAATGAATAAACAACATAAGAACTATAAGAAATTCACTTTAGATCCAAAGACACAAACAGGTTAAAATAAAAGGATGCAAAAAGATATTCCATGCAAATAACCAAACAACAAAACAGAAAGACACAATGGAAAATAGACTTCAAAAAGGTAGGGCACCTGGGTGGTTCAGTGGGTTAAGCCTCCAACTTCAGCCCAGGTCATGATCTCCTAGTTCATGAGTTAGAGTCCCACATCAGGCTCACTGTTGTCAGCACTGATCCCTCTTTGGATCCTCTGTCCCCTCATTCTCTGCCCCTCCCCTAAGCTTGCACATGTGCATAGCTCTCTCAAAAAAAAAATTTTTAAAAAACACTGAAAAATTTTTCAAAAGGTGACGAAAGACAAAGAAGGATATTATATATTCATAAAAGTTTCAATACAACAAGAAAATGTAACAATTACAAACACCTAATGACAAACCTATAAAACTATATAGACAAAAATGGACAGAATTGAATGGAGAGACAGATAATTCTACAATAATAGTTGGAGACATCAATAACACATTCTCAATAATGGATAGAACAACCAGACAGAAGTAAAGGAATAGAGAACTTAACACAGTAAACCAACAAGATCTAACAAATATAAAAAAACACCCTACCCCAAAACAACAGAATACATATTCTTCTTAAGGGCACATGGGACATTTTCCAAGACTGATCGTATGGTAGGCCACAAATTAAGTCTCAACACATTTGAAAAGATATATATCATGCAAAGAGTCTTCTCTGACCACAGTGGAATGAAGAAATCAATAGAAAAGGAAACTTGGAAGATTTATAATTTGTGGAAGTTAAACAACAAACTCTTAACCAATGGATTAAAGAAGAAAATCACAAAGGAAATTAGAGAATACTTATAGATAAATGAAAACAAAATGCAACATACCAAAAGTTATGGGATGCAGCAAAATCAGTGCTTCCAGGGAAATTTATAGTTATATATGTTTACATTAAAAAACAAGAAAGATCTCAAATCAACAATCTAACTTTACACCTTAAGGAACTACATGGAAAAGAACAAATTAAACTCAAAGGTAACAGAATAAAGAAAATAATAAACATCAGAGCAGATATAAATGGAAAAAAGGATAGAAAAATAGGGAAAATCAATAAAACCAAAATTTGTTCTTTGAAAAGATCAAACTGACAAGCCTTTAGCTAGATTGACTAAGAAAAGAAAAGACTCAAATTACTAAAATCAGAAACGAAAGTGGGAGCATCACTACTGATTTGCAGAACTAGTAAGGTATATGAGAGTTCTAGGAACAACTGTATACCAACAAATTGGATAACCTGGATAATATGGACAATTCCTAGAAATTTCCCTCCAATAATTTGCAATGCCACTTTTATCTGTCACTAATTTATCTTATGATCTGGATCTATTTTGGGACTCTATTATGTTCTGAGGAATACCTATCCAAGTACACAAAGTGGCCAAAGAATACTTATCCATGTAGACAATTAAAGTAGCACCAAGCTCCTTTAATTATTATCNTGACCCTCCCCTGCTCACGCTGTCTCTCTCTCTCTCCTAGAAATAAATAAAAATATTTTTAAAAAAAAAATAAAATAAAATAAAGTAGCACCAAGCTCCTTTAATTATTATTGTTTATATTCAAGAATCTAGTGTAGCTACTTCATTCTGTTCTTTTTCAAAAATCTTCCAGACACTCCAATATGTTTATTTCCACATAAACCTTAGAATCAGCTTAAATACCACAAACACACTCTTGGACGTTTAAATTGGACTGTATTAAATCTACTGATTAACTTAAAGACTTGGATAACTTTATATTGTTGACTGTCTCTAACCAAAAGCAAGATGAGTTTACATTTTGAAATCGGCATGGAGTTACAGTTTGCACTTGGTGTTTTTTTCTCTCCACAGACAGGTCTGTTTCAGTTCTATGCCTCATAAAATCCGACTCTAGTTTTACTCCCAAATTCTACACACCTTGTGGGCCTGTTTGGTTTCAAATTCCCATCATTCCCAATTTGAACTATCCTCTGTCACTTGAATTCTGATTCTGATATGTTACCTCCAAATTTCTGTTTCAATAGTGTCAAATGGTGAAAAGAGGGGGTCATCAAAAATAAGATTTCAATTTTTAGCTGTTAAGATTACTTTGGTGGAAAGGCATGAGAAGCACTATCAAAACTGCTTCTATATAGATAAGGCTAGAGAAAGTTAGATCTGATACTGTTTTTTAATTTTTAGATACGGTATGTAACAACAGCCTGTGAAAATAAAGTACTATTCTGAGGTTTTACTTCTTAAGAATTATTTTGATTCCTCTATAACACATGTTATTAAATAGACCATAGTAGTTTTTAGCATTATTATCTGAAAGCCTGAAAAATAAATTTTATTCTCAGTGTTATTGAGGCCCAAATATTATTAAAACAATTTTAATAAGAATTCTTGAGACTTTTTTTTTAAGCTTATGTATTTATTTTGTGTGAGAAGGAGAGAGAGAGAATCCCACCAATGTGGGGCTCAATCCCACAAACTCTGATATCATGACCCGAGGCAAGATCAAGAGTCGAACACTCAACCAACTGAGCCACCCAGGCACCCCTCTTGAGACTTTGTTTAAAATGATGCACAATCCCCCAAATATGTTTAGGAAACTTAAAAATTAGTTTTGCTATTAAGGATTAGAATTCATTTAAATAGATGCTAACAACACTAATCTGAAATAAAAACTAAAAATACTTACTTTTTGCCATTTAAGTTCTTGTGTCTCTACAATAATTTTACCAATCTGCTCTTCATATTGAGTTTCTGCTTCCTAAATCAAAAGAGAAAAATGATAGGAAAATTAGGACTTTAAAACTTTTCATTTCAGCTCTTTCCAGAGAGATAAAAAAGAGTATCCTCCCACACTTACAATATCCTCCCATGTCTGAACAAATTGCAAATTAAATAGACAAACCTATTAGAGAACTGAGGTTCCAGATCATTCAATTAATCCAAGCTCTGGATAACTCTCTCCTTTAGGGAGAACAGAACTATAACATTTGCTTACCTGAGATGTAAACCACTGAGTAGTGAGAAGAAAATTCAGCTAAAAGTTCCTGAAAAACTGCTAAAGGCAGAATGTGTACTAGTTTAAGAAGGTGAATTCCCAGGGGCCCCAGTAATAAGAAGGTTTTATATCTTTTATCAGGTTTTTGTTCCAGGAAGCTCACCAGCTGGTTACAGGGAAGGATGGGAAGAATCCAAGAACCTGAGAAGCTCTCCCCTGTGGTACTGGCTGGGAAGAGTAGAGTAGTCAAAACCCATCTTCCCTATTTCCCCTACAGAGCAAGACTCTTAATCTGCAAGGGAAAAGACAAGAAAAACTGTATCTAAGAACACTAGTGGAAACCCTCTACAGCTGGTAAAGAGGACTAAAAGCCACCACTGAAAACTCTACCTAGACAGCTGGTCTTCCTCATCTCCCATAAGGAAAAAAAAAACCTAATCTACAGAAGAAGGGGCAATAAAAACTACAGTAAGAAGGTACCTGTGGAAAACCACTGTAGCTGGAAACAGGCTAGGAAAATAAGAAAACAGCTCTATCACTGGAGGAGGAGTAGGAATACATGGTAGGTCCAGCATTGAAAACAAAGAAGGGATCAGAACCCTTGTGAAGACCTCACCCTGAGTTGCAGGTACACCTAAGAACTGAAGCTTAATAAAATCAGAGAATTCCCCTACTCTCCCACCTGCAGCCACCATCTGAAGAACAAGCATCAAATAAAAAGAACAGGGAGATCAGGTGGGGGGAGCTGCAAAGACAGACTTTCTCTGGAAAGCAGCACTAAAGGAAGAGCCATAGCCAAGAAAGAAGTAGTTATTTAGAAAAATCCTCTGATTTTGTTTAAAATCATGTAATACTCCTGAATTTGCCTATACCATAAACATAACGTATCACTAGAGAAATCTGAAGCTTCTGTTACAAAACTCAACAGGTAGACTTGAAAAGTGCCTGTAGAGCTGAAGGTATGCCTCAACACACAGAGAAAGCCCTTCTGTAAAAACTGGGAGTTTTTTAATTTGGGGTCCAGGTATTTAAGGAAATCTCTGCCAAAGCACTAGCTGATGATTAAGTTAGAAGCACCATGGCTTCAATGGCCACACATGACAGAAACAGCAGACTTTACAAAATTATTTCAGAAAAGTCACTAAACAAACAATGGCAATAAGCAGCAACTCTGGAGAGGGAAAAATATCTGATTTTCAGAGCTGCCACATATTCAAAATGTCTATGTCCCATTCTCAACAAAAAATATGAGGGATGCAAAGAAACAGGAAAGTGTGATTCCCCACACAAGCAAATAAGTTAAAAAGAATATTCTCTGAGCAAGGCAAAGACTTTACATCAATAATTTAAATATGCTCTAAGAGCTAAAAGAAACTTTGTACAAAGGTACAAAGCAGCATTAACAATAAGGAAATGCTACAAACAAGTTTATGCTCATAAATTTGACAACTTACAGAAATGGATCAATTCTGCAAGACCTCAATATAGACAATCTAAATAGCCCTATAACCACTAGTTTAAAAAATCCCCAAAAATAAATGTCCAGGCTCACATGGTTTCATTACTAGAGAATTCCACCAAAAACATAAAGAATTGACACCACTTTTACACAATCTCTTCCTGAAAAATAAAAGCGGAAGAAACACATCCAACTCATTTGACTATGACACCAAAACTAGACAAAGACAGTACAAAAAAAACTAAAACCAATACCTCTAATAAGTTTTGACAAAAAAATCCTCAGTAATATATTAGCAAACAGAATCCAACAATGTATAAAATGTTATATACCACAACCAAGTAGAATTTATTCCAAATATACAAGGCTGATTCAACATCAACAGTACGATGATGTTTCTCACCATATCAATATGCTAAGAAGAAAAACCACATGACCACATCAATTGACACAGAAAAGGCAACTGATGAACCCCAACACTCTTGCATGATAAAAACTCTCAACCAGTTAGGAATAGAGGGAATTACCTCAATTTGATAAAGAGCATTCATAAAAAAATTGCACTGAACATCATATGCAATGATAAAAGACTGGATGGATGGATAGACAGTCAAGGAAAGAAAAAAAGAAAAGAGAGGAGAGAAAAAAGAAGAAGAAAGGAAACAGACAGAAGTAAAATTGTCTCTATTTGTAAATGACATGATTGTATACAAAGAAAACCAAGGAATCCATAAAAAATTTCCCACAAATAACTGAATTCAACAAGGTCTCAGGATACAAGATCAACACCTAAAGTATCAATCATATTTCTATACACTAACAATAAAAATGCAGAAAACAAACTTTAAAACAACACAATTTAAAATCACTCCAGAGAAAATGAAATACATAGGTGTATAACTTAACGAACATGTTCAGGATCTGTATCCTGATACAACAACATGGATGAATGAGAAGCTTTACCTAAGAGTACATACTGTAGGATTCCACTGATATGAAATATTAGGAAAAAAAACTAATTGTGGAAAAAAATCAAAAGAGCGTTGCCTCTTGGGGAGGGACTAGGGGTAGAACTGGCCTGGATAGGGGCATGAAGGAAATTTCTGAGTGGGTAGAAACATTCTGTACCTTGATAAGGGTTTATATTATACAGATATATGCATCTCAAGAAATGTGCAGTTAAGATTTGTATTTTATTGTATATAATTTTTTTTTTTAAATTTCTGAGAGAGAGAGAGAGACAGCGTGAGCAGGGGAGGGTCAGAGAGAGAGGGAGACACAGAATCTGAAACAGGCTCCAGGCTCTGAGCTGTCAGCACAGAGCCCGACGCGGGGCCTGAACCCACAAACCATGAGAACATGACCTGAGCCGAAGTCAGACGCCTAACCAACTGAACCACCCAGGTGCCCCTACTGTATATAAATTTAAGGGTAAAAAGCTGTAAACAAATACTGAACTCTACTTAATGATATGTAGTCCGAAGTACTTAGGAGGAAGAACACCAATGTCTGTAATTTGCTCTGAAATCACAAAAAATGAAGTTGAAAGAGGGATAAATTGATGGATAGATAGGTGACTAAGCAAGTACAATAATATGTTAATGGTGCTTGAGTGTTCACCGTCAAATTCTTTCAATTTTGCTGTATGTTGGACAATTTTCACAACAAAATGTTTCAGATCAGAGAAGTCAAAGAGAATGTTAACAGATAAAATACATGTTTTTCTTATGAAATATTTTCCTTATGACTCTCTTACATGTTCTTTTATTTTACACAAACACACTTGCTCATGCTATGGTATTCAATAATAGGCTTTCATGAAAGTTGTCACATTTAAAATGCTTTCAGCAGCAAGCTGCAACAACGAACCCCAACTCACAATGGCTTATGGGACTTACCTCATATGACAATGACCCCTAAAGGCAAAGTGCTTCTAGAATTGACTTTCAGTGGCTCAATAATATCATTAAGGACTACTATTCTGCTCATCTTTTCATTTTCCCATTATCTAAGTGATTTTCCTTAGGCTTTACACTCCTTGGCTGCTTTAATTGAAAGCATTACAGACAG
The DNA here is from genome assembly GCF_008692635.1 of Crocuta crocuta. NCBI lineage: Eukaryota > Metazoa > Chordata > Mammalia > Carnivora > Hyaenidae > Crocuta > Crocuta crocuta. Next base: position 1,956,578 of record NW_027531873.1, on the reverse strand, counting down.
AAAGGATATTAACCTGCAGTAGGAAAGGGTAATCTCTTGATAAAAGAATAACAGAGGTGCCTGGGTGGTTCAGTTAGTTAAGCATCCAACTTCAGCTCAGGTCGTGATCTCATGCGTGGTTCATGAGTTCCAACCCTGCATTGGGCTCTGTACTGACAACTCAGAGCCTGGAGCCTGCTTTGGATTCTGCGTCTCCCTCTCTATTTGTTCCTCCCCCACTAGTGCTCTGTCTTGCAAAAATAAACAAGCATTAAAAATCAAAAAACAAAACCAAAACTTTTCCCAGAAGTTTCCCAACACATCTTCTAATATCTCTTTGCCATAACCAGGTCACATGCCCACTCCTAAACCAGTCATTGACAAGGGGAATACACTGGACCTTTATGTGTAGTTAAGACCAGTCAGGATCTACCTGAGTCACATTGGTGAAAGGTGAACCCTAAGACACAATCATGGTTCTTCCAACATGGAAAAAGCAATGAAATGTCCACCAACAGGGTATGCTGTGCAATAATCAAAGTGACAAGAAAATATAAACTCCTGCAAAAGATGTTATCTATGGTCAAAACATACTGAAAAAGAAAATAAGTGTATATATACATTTGTTTGGAGGTGGGGTACCTATTACATATGTATCTTCCCGAAGTACTGGATTGAAAACATTTCTTCACATGGGCCAGGTTACACACTTCTAAGTGGCTGAATGGGTTCTGTCATCTTACTGTGATTTAGATATTGTTCTAGGCACTTTTTATATATTGTTTAATTTAATCTTAGGAACAATTTTTTGAGGTAAGTACTCTTATTATCGCCTTTTATAGATGAGGAAACTGGATTAGCAAGAGAATAAGTAATTTGCCTAAATTCACACAGCAGGTAAACATCAGAGTCAGAACTTGAACCTAGATCATCTGTCTCCAAAGTCTCTTAAACACATCACTTTAGTACCTCTAAGAGACTGTGGATGCTGTAGGACAGCTGAATTTAATCTTCATATCCCACAGAAGGTAGAAAGACATTCAAGATTGTATTATATATTTTATCGGTTTTTAAGTTTATTCATTTTGAGAGAGAGAACACACATGCAAGCAGGGAAGGGGCAGAGAGAGGGGGAGAGAGAGAGAACCCCAAGCAGGCTCCACACCAGCAGTGCAGAGCCCAAAGTAGGGCTCAAACTCACAAACTGTGAGATCACGACCTGAGCTGATACAAGAGTCAGGTACTTAACTGATTGAGCCACCCAGGTGCTTCCATATTACCTATTTTATTTGGTAAAACATGACTTAATTTGGTAGAACATTTCAAAATAACAACCAGAAATATATGTTGAATGGAAAAACAAAAAGTTAAGGAATTGCTACAAATATTCTCATATTAATATTTTTCTATTTCAGAGATTTTTGTAATAAACTAAGTTGAATAATATGAAAACAGTAAATTCTAATTAGGAAAGAGATTTTGTAAAATATGAACTTTTACGCTATTCCATGCCTATTATTGATATTTATCTTGAATACTCTTCAGCTAATCAAAGAGTAATCAGTATTTTATTAAACAACATGAGAAACTGAATTGGGCAATTTCGTAGGAGGTGGATTATGAGTCTGAGAACGAGAATAAAAGTATTCAGTTACAGTTTTGGCTGCTTGGACATGTGCCTGCTGTATGTACTATGTCCCTAAATCTGTTCAGGGTCAAGAATTGAAGAGGCCTGACCAATACACAGCACATCTTGTAAAACTACAGCCTGAAGCAAGCACTTTAAAAAAAGCATGACACTTTCTAAAGGTTATAAAGAGTAAATAAACCATCAAATTACTCCTCTTTTATTGTTTTTATAAAAACACTTAAATCCTTGTAGTCCTAAGGCAGATAATAAAAAATAAACACTTTTAAGGTTCTATATTCTTGGATACTTTATTGAAGTTAGAGATGGGATTTTCTTACCAAATTTACTACATTTTTCTCATTGACAGTAAGAATTTTTATTAGTAACTTTTGAGAGCTGCTTGAAGAAATAATGAAAGACACAAATGAAAAGTTCCAATAAAAAGATAATTTTTAATATAAAGCATGAAGTTAAGTTAGAATCCTAATAGTATAAGTGTTTATAATAATGTTACCTTTCAGTATTGTAGATAACACCCATTTTATCAGTTTTCCATGTGGTGTAGAGATATATACTCTACAAATCATTATAATTACGAAGAGGTTTGATTCTATTCACAACATAACTAACTTTATGGGGCACTAAAATGCTGCTTAATGTTATTTACCACATACTATATACCACTAATTATATCCAGTTTTCCTTTATAATTTCCTTAGCAAATCATTGCAATTTTAGAATACCCAAATTTCCACTGCCTTTTATTTATTGACAATTTAAAATTCTAAAATTTTCTTCTCTTCAGATATTTAATAAATTTAATGTGTTTTCTCTGAACTCCCAAACTACTTTCTTCATAATTCTAATATATACATTATATATATATATAATTAAATTTTAAATTCTCTTAGGGCAAGACTGAGTAGAATGCATATTTTAAAAGTGAAAGTTCTGTGGTAGAGATCGTCTATCCTCATTGTATAGATGACTTGGCTGAGAAATATATTTTGTTCTGGAGAGTTTGGGTGACCCAGTTGGCTAAGCATCTGGCTCTTGATTTCGGCTCAGGTCATGATCTCATGGTTCATAAGCTGGAGCCCCACACTGGGTTCCACGATGATAAGGCAGAGTATGCTTGGGATTCTCTCTCTCCCTCTCTCCCTCTGCTCCTCCCCTGCTCTCTCTCTCTCTTCTTTCTCTCTCAAAATAAATTAAAAAGAGAAATATATTTTATTTAAAAATGCTTAACCTGCTTCCTATTTTTAGAATCTAAAAGATTTCATATTAAAGTCTAGATTTCTAGTTTCTCTTCAATAATTAGAAGAACTGATAGTACAGAGCCCATTTTTCTATGGCAACACGTTTTTGGAGCTGAATGGCAAATATAGGTTAAACTGAAGACAGAGGCTCTCTAGTTCAACACAATTCCTACTCTATTGGTATCACATATCAACTACCTGAAGGAAACTGAATTTGTGACCTCTCTGCTATAGATTCATCTCTACCCATCAGTTATTATGTAATCTGATGAGGGAATCACAAGAATTGTTGTCTAACTTCTAAAAAAACCACACATTATGGATTCAATACAAATTTATCTGTTAACTGAGATTATTTATTTAAAGATCATTATTTTAGGGGCACCTGGGTAGCTCAGTCAGTTAAGTGTCTGACTCCTGGTTTCAGCTCAGGGAGGTCATAATCTCATGGTTTGTGGGACTGAGCCCCACATAGACCCTGCTTGGGATTTCCTCTCTCCCTCTCTCTCTCTGCCCCCCCAACCCAAAAATAAAAAAATAAACTTTAAAAAAATTAATTTAAAACTTTTGAACTTTTAAAAAATATCACCACCAATTTATGTCTATATGGGAAAAAAATGAGCAACTTTGTTAATTACAGCATAGTTAGATACTGAAGTACAGTGCAGTGGAATAAGAAAATCTCTTTCTTTGACTTTATTTTATGGTCTACTGTTTTTTGCTTCCTTAAAGAAATTTTACTATGGTGCCTGGGTGGCTCAGTCAGTTAAAGTATCCCACTCTTGATTTTGGCTGAGGTCTCACAGTTATTTATATCTCACAGTTTTGTGAGTTTGAGCCCTGTGTCCCTGCTTGGGATTCTCTCTCTCTTTCTGCCCCCACATCCAATGCACTCTCACTGCATTCTCAAAATAAACTTTACTATCTAACCCTTTATGGTATGGCCCAATTTTATGTTTACTCCATTATTCACTCCAGTTAATTCATTATATATATATGTGTATTTAATTAATTCTTTTTAAAAATATTTGTATTTATTTCTAGGAGAGAGAGAGAGAGAGAGTGAGCAGGGGAGGGTCAGAGAGAGAGGGAGTCACAGACTCTGAAACAGGCTCCAAGCTCTGAGCTGGCAGTCAGCACAGAGCCTGACGTGGGGCTCGAACCCACGAACCGCGAGATCATGACCTAAGTGAAAGTCGGACGCTCAACCGACTAAGCCACCCAGGCGTCCCATTCATTATATATATTAATAGAAGAGCATTAGCAAGGACTAGAGAGATCAGAGTACTAGTCTCTTAAAAGCTCTGGGTAGGATGGGCNGTCTCTCAAAAGTAAATAAAACACTAAAAAATTTTTTTAAAAAATAACCAGACTGAAACATGGGCAGAAAAGGAAAAAGAAAAATATAGACAAAACATTCAATAATGATATGAGATTTGAACAAGATAGAAAAAGTTGCCCAATTTAATATTCATAAAATACTGCATGAAAGAAAAAATATGTATTGTTTTCAAGTTCATTTATGCTGGCATATTTATCAAAATTCATTATATGCTTGGCCAGAAAGCAAAACTCTACAAATACTGTGTGACTGAAATTATATAAAGAACATGCTATCTGATATAAAATTATGCTTGAAACCAATAGTTTAAAGTTAACAAAAAATAAAATATTTGTAAAAGAAGTAGTATATTTCTAAGTAAATCATGAGTCAAAGAAGAAATTACAATGAAAATTAGAAAATAATTTGAACTGAATGATAACATAAAATACATAAAAATTTGTGGGATTTAGCTAAAGCCATATGCCAAGAGAGAACTTTTTAGCCTTAAATGCATATTGGGGGAGGGAGGGAAACTTTAAATAATCAATTTAATATCCATCTCCAAAGCCCAAAACAAAAAGAACAGCAAATGAGAGGCACTGGAATGGCTTAGTAGGTTGAGCATCCAACTCTTAATCTTAACTTCGGCTCAGGTTGTGATCCCAGGGTGGTAGGATCAAGCCCCACGCTGGGCTCCATGCTGAACGGGAGGCCTGCTTAAGATTCATTCATTCAATTCATTCATTCATTTCCTCTCTCTCCCACCTCTCTCCCCCACTTGCTCTCTCTAAAACAAAAACAGAAATTAAAGAGCAAATATTAACATAAAACAAATATGCAATAGAAAGAATCAGCAATGCCAAAATTTAATTCCCTCTAACACAATTGATAAACCCTTAGAAAGACTGACCCAAAATTCCTACTCATTCATAATCTCTGCATGAGTTACTCCTTGCATGAAGCTTTCCTCATTACCCACCTAGTTAAGTTAGCCGTGTCCTTATCTATATTCTCTATATAGCATATACGTTATGTTATAAGGTATTATAATCTCTAAAATTTCGCATAGTAAATGTACAGTAAATGTTAAATAAATGACCAAATATAGTCTTACATGCGTAATAACTCTTAAAAATAAAAAAAAAGAGCCCTTAATTTGTACTATGGTATTTCTTGACTTTCAAGGTTTTTAAGTCCTAATTTTTTAAACTTTTTACTTTGAAATAATTAGATTTACAGAAGATTTGCAAAGGTAGTAGAGTTCATATGTAACCTTTGCCCAGCTTCCTTAACATTAAAATCTTACAGAAGTAAAGGTAAGAAAATAACATTATTACAATACCATCAGACTACAGAGTTTATTCAGATTTCACTACAGTTTATTCAGAGTTTATTCATTTTTTCCACCAATATCTGTTCCAGAACAATTTAAACACCATGTTGCATTTAGTCATTAAGCTTTTCTTGTCTATGATAGTTTCTCAGTCTCCTTTTTATTTTTTTAAAGACCTTGATACTTTTGACAAGTATTATGGAGATACCTTGTAGAATGTCCCACATATGGGGTTTGTCTGATATTTTCTCATTATTGGAACACACTTGGGGGAAGAATACTATAGAGGTAAAGTTTCCTTCTCATCATATTATGAACATTTGATATTCACACAAATTATTGACACCACATGAATTATTTCTGGAGACATTTTTAATCACTTAGTTAAGGTGGTTATCTGTCAGGTTTCTGCACGGTAAACTTATTTTGCCCTATTTATCATCTAGTCATTAGAACTTAGTCTACAAGCAAAACAATAAAAATTAACTCCACTTCCTAAGAGGAAAATTATCAAACAATTTGTGAACAAGTATAAAACCACCACAGTAGGGGTTAGACCCAGAAGATGGTGAAGTTGGAGGATACGGAGCTTACCTCGTCCCAAGCCACACACTGATAACAACTACATTTGACCAACTAACTCTGAAAACAACCTGAAGACTGGCAGAAGAGACCTTCCACAGCTAATCACAGAAAGAAGGCCACATTAGAAAGTAGAAGAGGTAGAGATAAAGATGGGAACAAATCCTCAGCTAGACTAATCACAAATGGAAGAGGCACTACAGACGTGAAGAAGCAGGAGAGTCAGACCTCATACCAGGCACCCCAGGTACTGGGGACCTGCACTGGGAAGATGAGTCCCCATAATACCTGGCTTTGAAAACCAGGCAGGGGCTTAATTACAGAAGCTTTTAAAATCAGTGGCACTTAACTCTGGGTACTTTAAAATCAGCAGGCTTACCTCTAGGAAAGCCGGAGGGCAATAGGAAACTGTGTCTACTCTTAAAGAGCCAGTATAATGAATAACCTGTCCAAAACACAGCACAGAAGCAGCATAAAAAGCACACAGGGTATAAGTGAAAAAGATTTATTTACTCATCTCAGAATGTGCACTGGAGGGACAGGGATCTTCAGGAGACTTCTCCAAGCACAAAAATGCTGGTGGGCGCTATTTCCCTTTCTCTTCCTCAGCCACACAGCCAGTCACTTCTGAAAACCAGCACTACCACTCTCCACTTGTCTTGCTAGAGTGCCCCTCCCTTCCTCTGAGGACTCACCCAATCCAACTCACCCTACTGAGCAGACATCCCTCCAAAGCAGCTGCTGGCCTGCCACACCCTGAAAGCAGCCCAGGCAGGGACTTGCACCACTCCAAAGTGACTCCTGCCCTGGAGAGATGGGATGAGAACTACATACACCTTTGCATCTGCAGTTCTAGCTGCTAAGCCTCTTGGCTGGCTGTGCAGGGAGAAAGCCCTGCTGTTTTGTGCAGTCTGCATTCCATGTTAGATTTCATGGTTTTTATTCTCTGGTTTTTATATTGCTGTTAACAGATCACATAGTATTTTGTGGCATGCCAAATACGTTATGTAATTTAAAAATTTTTTTTGATGTTTATTTATTTTCGAGAGAGAGAGAGAGAGACAGAGTGTGAACGGGGGAGGGGTAGAGAGCGCGAGACACAGACTCTGAAGCAGGCTCCAGGCTCTGAGCTGTCAGCACAGTGCCCGACATGGGATTTGAATTCACGGACCATAAGATCATGACCTGAGCTGAAGTCAGATGCTTAATCGACTGAAACACCCAGGTACCCTTATGATATTAAATCTTTTATTATAAAACAGCCTCAAATTACAGAATGGGTACAAGAACACTAAAAAGAACTTTTACTCTTCTGAAATAACCATAGTTAATGGTTTAATACATATCCTTTCAGAACTGCTTTCTGTGACTATACAAATATTTACTTTTATTTTTAAAAAGCAACTTTCATTTTTCACTTAATGGTATACAAGCAGCCCTCACAATTCCAATACATACAAATTTCAGTTACCTGTTTGGTTAAATCCGACCAGTTCCCCAGCAACATGGTTCAAATTTCAGTCACCATGTACAAGACTGTGAGTAACTGCACAAATGTCACTAACTCTCCAATCCACAAATTGTTTCTAACTAACAGATCATGATCAGTGATCAATCAGGTCATTTATTTCACAGTCTGTCAACTACTGGTCACGTATATCTGTCAGTCTATGCCAAGACAGTAAAGCGTGTAAGGTGTTTTCCTTTCTTGTCTCCTAATGATAAATCCACTTAACATTTTATAAAAACAGACAATCCAAAAAAGGAATTGGCCAAAAATGAAAGTGCAGAAAAAGAAAAAAGAGAGAGTAACACTGGAAGTAAAATTCAAATAAAATAGAAATGGAGTTATAGAATAAATAGCTATATTGTCAGTCCATCGATGGGATACTATATTAATAAAATTTGAAATAATTACAATATAGTTACATGTCTATAAAGGAATGTAATTCATATGATCCTGTAAATTTTACTATAATTTGAGTACAAATATAATAATATAGTCTTTGTCTTAGATTTTTAAAATATACTGCAAAATTCATCCTTAATACTTTCAATAGCAGAATATATTTTGCAGGAGAAAGAGAAAGCAGAAGTGGGGAAAATACACATAAGTTCATTCTGACTGCAGTGATATCTTATATATTAATTATTAGCATTTGGTTATGTAAGACTACTTAGGTTTCATATAATTTATTCTTAATACTTTTCATTTGGGGTATGGATGTTCATTTCTCGATAATAAAATTAGATTTGTCAACCCAGTAATATTTATTCTCCAAAAAAAGGCAGTTTAAAACATTTTAAAAAATTAACATTTCATTGATCTTTTATTTCACCAAGGAAAGGTGAAATTTTATGGTCCTACATATGTACCTTTAGAAAATTTCTCTGGTCATTTGGCCAGTTTGCAATACATATTTTCTAGCTCCTTTAATTTTAGTAGATACAAAATTCAATATGACCATATACCTCTCTATTGTTACTTTGACTTAAGTCTTATTGATAAATACAACCTGATACCTTAGCTGATTTCCATTTTTATCCTTTTATATTTCATTGAATGATTAACTGTAATTATTTCATGTGAAAAAATATTCAAATTTAAATGTAGAAAATGTGTCAACCATTTGTGGAATTTTTCTTAAGTTTAAATATGTTTCTCTGGACAGCTTTTTTTATATAATTGGTTCATACATCACTGTATAGCCATTCAAATATATACATATTCTAAATATGGAATAAAAATCAAATTATTATAAAAAAAGGAGGGGAAGGGGGAAAGAGGAAAGAGGGGAAACAGAGGAGGAGGAGGAAGCAGGAAGAGGGGGAGAAGAGCTGATCACAGGAATGTTAACACTACTGCCATTTGAGAGACCCTAGAAATGCAGCCAGAGGAAAAGAGAAGATAGATCTATCCACATAAATGAAAAGTGACTGTAGAAGGAAAATGATTGTGATAAAAAGGATTAAGATGTTCCAGAATTAGTAATGCCAGCAAAAATAGCACACTGAAGAAGTTCTCAAATATATGTGACAATACTGAAAATGCAAAGAATAAAAGATGGGAAGCTGATCCAAATCTGAACAGGAGTATAATTTACAAAGGCAGAGAAATAATGCTAATCTCATACTGTAAGTGACACAACAATAAGGTAAGCGCTTATCTTCGTAAGTTTTTCACAAAGAAATAAAACACTTTAATTCTCAATGTATCTAATGTTTTGAATTATACTAAATATTTTTTCATTTTTCTTTACATTTATAACAGAAGAGAGTATATAATGTTTTCAAAAATATTTTTAAGTCACAGAATAATCACAACATTTGTAACTGATTAAGATCCTTTTGCATGTTTTTAGCTTGCAGGATCATTTTTATGGTCCTACACTACCATATACTGTCTACATCTCCCATGTTAGTACATATGTACCTACCTTAATCTTTTTAAGAGCTACATAATATTCTACATGTCTGATTCAGGCACTAATTCTGCATATCAAACCACCATAAAACTCAATAATTTAAAATAACAATTTATTAGGGTGCCTAAATGGCTCAGTCAGTTAAGCATCTGACTCTTGGGTAGGGCTCAGGTCATCATCTCACAGTTTGTAAGTTTGAGCCCCACACTGAGCTCAATGCTGATGGTACAGAGCCAGCTTGGGATTTTCTCTTTCTGCCTCCCTCTGCCCCTCCCCTGCTCACTCTATCTCAAAATAAATACATAAACTTAAAAAAAATTTAAAGAACAATTTACTAAGCCTCAAGGTTGTATACATTAACTGAGCACAGTTAGACAGTTCTGCTTCACATGCTATGGATCAGGTTACTCAGGCAGAGACATTCACTTGGTAGCTTGCCTGGGGCTGCAATCATCATCATGTTCCCTCACTCTATTGTCTCTCCTCATGTACCTTCCATTGTTAAATAATCTATTCTGGGCTTACAGCATGGCAACTGACTTCCAAAAGGGTATGTTCCAAGAGAACAAGCTCTAATATACTCATTGAGCCTCTGGTTTGTTTCATGCTTATGAATGTCCTGTTTGCCAAAGCAAGTCACATGACCAGGACCTAGAGAATATGGGAGTAATCTACTCAGGGGTATGAATACCAAGATGTATCATTTATTGAAAGCCACTAATGTAACAGTATCACTTATTTACCCTCTGTTAATACACATTTAAACTGTTTATAATTTTTTCCATTAAAACACTACAGGATATTATCATTGTAAAAGATCTTTACCCCATTAAGCCCACACAAGAAATTATCCTAGATAAAAGTATAAATTCTTCACACTCACCAGGAAATTCTACATTTTAAATTTAGAGAGACAGAAGTCAATTTCTATTTATCATATGTACTAATGCATATCAGTAAAGAAAGGATAGAACAATAATCCTGAAAAATCTTCCAAACCCTGGGAATTGTTCATCTTTTTTATGTATTTTCAATAACTGGCATTTATTTTATTAGTAGTAAAATCAAGCATACTTTTGTATATTTTATGATATTTTTTCTTTATATTTTTCTATTGTGTTATCATTTGATTTGTATGTTTTATAAGTAAGATATTGATTCTTCCATTTTGCATGATGCAAATATTACCTCTCAGCCACTGGTTTTTAAACTTTGTTTATGGCAACTCTTATCCCATAGAAGCTAGTAATTTGTGTGTCATCACATCTAGCCATTTTTTCTTTCAGGTAAGATAATATCTATTCCTGAGACTATAAAAATTATATCTTATATTTTCCAGCATACGTACACCTTTTTTCTTGGCATTTTATTTTTTTCTCCTAAAATTCATTTTTGCATGTGAAGTATTATGAATTATCTAAATATCATTTATTGACTATCTTTCTTTTCTCCCACTTGATTTATTCTTTTACGGATTTACTTATTCCTACAACAGTGTTACATTTTTAATTATGATAGGAGTAGAGCATGTTTTAAATATCTAATAAAGTAGCATTTCATTCTTATCTTTTGAAAAGGTTCTTGTCTATACTCATACATTTTTAATTTTCCAGTTTTATTGAGATATAACTGACACATATAACAATGTATTAGCTTAAAGTGTACAAGGCAATGGATCTGGTATACGTATATAATCATACATTTTTCTTATGTATATAGCTTTAGAGTCATCCTGTCAAATTCTGAAAAACATCTCACTGGGTTTTGATTGACATTACATTGAATTTTTAGATGCTATCTTAATCTGTTCAATCTGCTATAACAAAATACCACAGACTGGGTAGCTTATAAACAACAGAAATTTATTTCTCACAGTTCTGGAACCTAGAGTACTAGGTCCAGGTGCCCACATGGTCAGGTTGACCATCAGCATGAGAGATGCTCCCCCATTCATAACCCCATATTGTATAAGGGGCTAGGGAGCTCTGTTAGGGCGCTACCCCCATTCATTAGGGCTCTAACCCTCCTGACTTAATCACCGCTGAAAGAGACCCTACCTCCTAATGCCCTCCCACTGGACATTAGGTTTCAACATGTGAATTTTGGAGGGACACAAATATTCAGACCATAGCAGATTCTTGTTTTTAATTTTTTTTTTTTTTTGGTGATTGAATAAGGTTTATTCCTACTATCTCGTTTCCTTCTGAGCTAGCATTTTAAAAAATTTTTAATGTTTATTTTTGAGAGAGAAAGAGAGAGGGGCAGAGTATGAGCGGGGGAGGGGCAGAGAGAGATGGAGACACAGAATCCAAAGCAGGCTCTAGGCTCTGAGCTGTCAGCACAGAGCCTGACAGGGCTCAAACCCACGAGCCATGTGCTTATGACCGGAGCAGAAATCTGATGTTCAACCAGCTGAGCCACCCAGGCACCCCCATGGCAGATTCTTTGAAGAAACCACAGAAATGAAAAATCACTGATGTTTAAAACTCTAATTAGCTAGCAAGTAAAAACATCTGAAGAGTAATTAGGAAACAAAAAAATGAATCACACAGAATGCAATAGAGAACCAAGTAGATGAAAAATATACAAGAGTTAGAAACCCTGAAAGATAAAACTACATGGTCCAATATGCTATCTAATGGGAGTTCTAGAAGAAGATAACAGAAGATAAGGGAGGGACAATACTCAAAAAGATCATGGGTGAAAATTTTCCTAAAATTCAGAAACCAAAGTGAGTCTCACAAAATGTAAATAAATTCTCACCTAGGCTCATTAAAATTGGAGACAATTAAAGGTGAAAAGAAGCTCCAATGAGCAAAAAGAAAGAAATGGAGGGGCAATGAAATGAACATCAACCTTCTCGACTACCAGAAAAGAATTCAATAATCTCTTTAAATACTGACAGAACATAAATACCAATTTACAAATCCATGGCAAAATAAAGACATTTGAGGGAGAAGGAAAAGAGAAAAGGAAGTCCTGAGTTTAGTATTAACAGACCTGTCATTTAAAAAAAAATTTTTTTCAAAGCTGTATTTATTTCTGAGAGAGAGAGAGAGAGAGCAAGCGTGAGCAGAGGAGAGTCAGAGAGAAAGGGAGACACAGAATCCAAAACAGGCTCCAGGCTCTGAGCTGGCTGTCAGCACAGAGCCCAACGTGGGGCTCAAACCCACGAACCGTGAGATCGTGACCTGAACTGAAGTCAGACGCTTAACCGATTAAGCCACCCAGGCGCCCCCAGACCTGTCAGTATTAAAACTAATTAGAAAAATGTAGATTAGCTGGGCCAGTTTCTGGAATACATAGCAGACAGCATCAACATTTTTACTAGGATTAAGCTTAAAAGACCGCTAAAACCTAAAATTACTCTTTCTTTATAGCTATTTGCAATACCAAATTGAAAGTAATTTATGACTGCATATTTTCTCTCTTCTATTTGGGATACAAACCCTATTTCTTCTTTTTTTTTTTTAAATAGTTTGTCAAATTGGTTTCCATGTAACACCCAGTGCTAATCCCCACAAGTGCCCTCATCCATGCCCATTACCCTCCTTCCCCTTCCCCCCACATCAGCGCTCAGTACAAACCCTATTTCTATTCATTTGCTGATTATCCTGAAAAACTATAATATGCCTACATAACTAAACAAAGTCTATAGCTGGTCAATATCTTATTTCCTGAACAATACAAGGACCTAAGAATCAATTCCATCCAAGCACATTAATAATCGTAGTTCAGTATTTTAGTTCTCCCTTTTTAAGCTTTACAAATTAAATATTATTATTACCTTTAATTGGATACTTTTTGCTTTCTTTTTAAGATGCTAAATAAAAATATTGCCTCAGACTACCACAGGGAAATATTAAAAATTTTCAATGAAGATTGAAGAGAGCAGTGAGGGCATGTGAGGTAATCTACATCCCATAAATAGTTCCCAAATAAGGTCTTTTCTTGCTTAGGTATGTCTACATTCCTATCCAACATTTTGTATAAAAATATTCCTGTAGCTCTATTCATAATAGCCAAAACTAGAAACCACTCAAGTAACCATCGATAGATGCACCAACTATGTTACATTTATACAAAAGAATACTACTCAGCTATAAAAAAGATAAACTACTGACATATACAACATAAATTCATCTTTAAAATATTATACTGTGTAAAAGAAGCCTTATATATAAGAAAATACACTATAATGATTCCTTTTACATGAATTTCTAGAACAGAGATAAACTAATCCATGGTGAAAAAAACTGGAACAACAGTTGACTCTGGATCAATAAGGGTGAGGAACAAGTGAGAAAGGACATGAAGGAACTTTCTGGGGGAGTTAGTAATGTTCTCTATCTTGATAAGGAACTAGATGACACTTGTTAAAATTCATGAAATGGTGCAGTCAAGAACTATACAATTCATTGTACAGTTGACCTTTGAACATGAAGGTTAGGGGCACCAACCCCCAGCACTGTTGAAAATCTACATATAACTTTTTTGTTACCCAAAAACAACTACTGATAGCCTACTACTGACCACAAGCCTTATCAATAACATAAACACTAATACATACTTTGTTTGTTGTATGTATTATATACTATATTCTTCCAATAGTTAGCTAGAGAAAAAAAATGTTAAGAAAATTATAAGACAAATATGTTTATCTTTAACATCGTACCAATTTTTTATTGAAAAAAAATCTGCATCTAAGTGTATTTGTGCAGTTCAAACCCATGTTGTTCAAGGTCAACTGTACATACATCTTATGTTAAAAGAAAAATACATAAATATTGAACTTCAGTTAATGATATGCATACTAAAGTATACTCATTTTAAACTGGCATGGAAATGCAACGAAAAAATGAGACTAAAGATAGAAGGATATATATAAGACCAAGAGTAGAATCTGGGCAGTGAGTGTACTAGATTCCCATTGCTGCTGTAACAAATGACAGCATAGTTTTTGGCTTAAAACAACTCATATTTAATCTATTACAGTTTGGGAAATGAGAAGTCTGATATGTTCCTAACTGAAATCAAGATGTTGTCTGGGCTGCATACCTTCTGAAGCCTCCACAAAAAAATTCCTTGCCTCTTCCGGCTTCCACCTGCACTCCTGGACTCATGGCTTCCTTCTGCGATGTTCCAAGGCAGCAGCGTTAACATCTTCAAATCTCTTTCTGACCATGCCCCCTACTTCTGTCATCACATCTTTTTCTCTGATATTGATTATCCTGCTTCTCTCTGCTTCTAAACTCTTGTGAAGACATTGGGCCCACCTGAATAATCTAGCATAATCCCTCCATCTGAAAATTCATAATCTTATCACATCTGCAAAATCCCTTTTGCCATGTAAGGTAACATATTCAAAGGTTCTCAGGATTAAGATGTGTACATCATTGGGATACAATTATTCTACCTACCATGGTAGGTATATGGGTGTTCATTATGAAATTTTCACCTATTATGTGTTTTTGAAATTTTCTTAATAAAATATGAGGGAAAAGTTAAAATCCAGCAATAGGGATAAAGTGTTGCCACCATACTAAATGTAAAAATCAGCATGTATCTTTTACCAATAAAATGGAGGAATTTTTCTCCTTCTTACAAATAAAGTTCTTCTTTCAATGAAGAATGTTATTAAAAGTAGTATTTACTAGGGTGCATAGGCGGCTCAGTTGGTTGAGCATCCAACTTCGGCTCAGGTCATGACCTTACAGTTCCTGAGTTAGAGCCCTGCATCTGGATTGCTGCTGTCAGCACAGAGCCTGCTTTGGATACTCTGTCCCCATCTTTGCCCCTTCCCCCATCTCTCTCTCTCAAAAATAAATAAAATGTTTTTTAAAAAGTAGTACTTAGTTCTGCATTTAGCTTTTAAAAGCACTATTTCTATTGTTACCCTGAAATGTTCAAAAGATTTTTAAAGGAAGTTTATTTTTTAACATGGAAATATAAACAGACCAAATCTAATGCTTAAAACATTGTAAAACAGAATATGAGGTTTTAAATTGTTACCTAGAGTTGCTTTAACTTAGAAAAGATATCACTTTAAGCTATTTTTACAAAAATCACTTTTTAATACTTATCCAACACAACTTTTTAAAGCAGGATTTCTTCTTTATTAAATAGGCCTTTGTTATACAGATAATAAATACCTTTATATAGGATGAACATCATGGTAATTAAGTTTTCTTATAACAAATTTCAATATTTTTATATTGAAGAAGAAGAAGTTCTAGGATTTAAAGAAGATTAGTTTTATATAGATATGCACGTGTCCCTTCGAAACCGCACTCTTGCACCCTTTGGGTAAATACCTAATAGTGCAATTGCTGGATTATAGGGTACTTCTATTTTTAGTTTTTTGAGGAACCTCCATGCTGTTCTTCAGAGTAACTACACCAGTTTGCATTCCCACCAGCAGTGCAAGAGGGTTTCCCTTTCTCCACATCCTCGCCAGCACCTGTTGTTTCTTGCGTTGTTAATTTTAGCCATTCTGGCAGGTGGGTGGTGATATCTCCTCATGGTTTTAATTTGTATTTCCCTAATGAGGAGTAATGTTGAACATCTTTTCATGTGTCTGTTAGCCACCTGGATGTCTCCTCTGGAAAAGTATCTATTCGTGTCTTCTGCCTATTTCTTAACTGGAATCTTTATTTTGGGGGGGTTGAGTTTGACAAATTCTTTATAAATTTTGGATACTAACCCTTTATCAGATATGTCCTTTACAAATATTTTTGTGAGCTCTACCATGAGATCTTGGGGCACTTGGGTGGCTCAGTTGGTTAAGCATCCAACTCTTGATTTTAGCTCAGGTCGTGATCTCACAGTTCATGAGTTCGAACCTCACGCTGGGTTCTCCACTGACAGTACAGAGCCTGCTTAAGATTCTGTCTCCCTCTGCTCCTCCCATGATTGTGCGCATGCTCGCTCGCTCTCTCTCTCTCTCGTTCAAAATAAATAAACTTAAAAAAAAAAAAAAAACATAAGATCATGACCCAAACAGAAATCAAGAGTCAGATGCTTCACCTACTGAGCCTCCCAGGTGCCCCAATCCTATTTTTGAAACCAATATTGCACTGCACTGTATATTAACTAACTAAAATATAAATTAAAAAATTTTTAAAGCATTATAAACATGAGCTTACCCTTCTCATACGTAATTCCTCTAATGCTTCCAGCAAACTTGTTTTGAAATCTAGTAGCTGAACAGAAAACATGGTCTCCGAAGGACTTTGAAGAGCAAAGATAGGAGATGATGAATCAGTCTTAAAGTCATTCTCCATACTAGCATTTATTTCCTGTAATATAAAGAAGTTTTAACTGAAAAAAGTCATTTACCTAGGTTTTTCAAGTAAAAGTGCATTTACCATAAAGATATAACCACCTGTATCCCATAATCCTTCAGGGTTAGCAATGAACAACAATTCTGTCATCAATCCTCTTCTAATCTTGATACACACTTGTGTTTTGTGATCCATCTATAGTTTCTCTGTGGCTGAGGCTTTTTCTGTTACTTAGTACCGGCAGGAACTAAATTTTCTGCCCCTAAACACAACAGCTTAAAAGTTGGATTCCTAAAAGTTGCAGGCAAGGTATGACCTTTCAGTAACTGCTTCATACCAAGGCTGCCAGACATTGTGCTTCCTAACTTTGCCTTGATATAATGCATTTTGTAAGGATGGTATGAATACTAATTAATAACAATGCAATCTTTCAACCCTACAGAGTTGAAAAAGAATGAAGTTTTATTAAAAACCAAGACTTAATTAAATATCTTTCTCAACCCAGATAACATGAGTCAGGCTACAAGAAACTTCTCTTTTCAACTTTTCATAATAATAATTATCAATTCATAGGTAGGTGGAAAGAAATGTACAGGGAGTCCTATACACCACTCAGCCTCTCCCAATGTTAAGATATTGCATAATAATAGTACAATATAAAAACTGTGTATCTGACATGGGTAAAATACACAGAACTTATAATAATTCTACCACTTACACATTCACTCATTTGTGTGTGGGTGTGTGTATAATTCTGTGCAAATTTATTATATGGATAGCTTCATGTAGCTACCGTTACAATCAAAATACAGAACTGTACCATTGACAGTAGCTCCCTCATGCAGCTTATTTGTTTTCATACCCACTACAGTAATCTTTTCTCTATTTCTATAATTGTTAATTTCAACAGTATTATATATAAAATGGAATCCTACATCACATTACCTATTAAGATTGGATTTTTTTAAGGGGTGCTTTGCTGGCTCAGTCAGTAGGGTATGTGACTCTTGATCTCAGGGTCATGAGTTCAAAATGTAGAGATTACTTTGAAAAATCGATGAATCAATCAATCTCATCTAATTAAAAAAAAAGATTAGATTTTTTTTCCACTCATAATAATTACCTTGGGGTTCATCCGAGCTGTTGTATCAACAGTTCATCCCTTATACTGCTGAGTAACATTGTATACTATGGGCATACTATGGTTTAACCATGCACTCACTGAAAGACATCTGAGTCATTTTTACTTTTGGCTTTTATGAATAAAGCTACCATGAACATTCATATACAAGTTTCTACATAAGTTTTCATTTCTTAGTGTTATATGTCCAAGAGTACAATTGCTGGGCTGAATGAATACAGTCCACTTTTAGTTGTGAAAGAAACTACCAAACTATTTTCCAGAATGGTAATACTGTTTTACAGTCTCACTGGCAATGTATCACTGATCCAGCTTCTCCAAATCCCCACCAGCATTCAGTGTTATCACTATTTTTTTTTTAAAGACAGATCCTTTTCTTTTTAAAAAAAAATTTTTTTTTTGAGAGGGAGAGATAGAGACAGCATTAGCAGGGGAGGGTTAGAGAGAGAGGGAATCACAGAATCCGAAGACAGGCTCCAGGCTCTGAGCTAGCTGTCAGCACAGAGCCCAACTCGGGGCTCGAACCCACGAACTGTGAGATCATGACCTGAGCCTAAGTCGGACGCTTAACCAACTGAGCCACCCAGGCGCCCCTTGCTACTTTTTATTCTAACCATTCTAACAGGTATTATATTAGTAAGCATTATCTAGAGAAATAGAGCCAGTAGGATGTATATGTACAGAGAGAAATTCACATTAAGGAACCGGGTCCAGCAAAACTTAAATCCTCTGTGCAGGCCAGCAGCCTGGAGGCCTAAAGAGGAGTTCATGTTGCAACTTGACCAAAGGCAGTCTAGAAGCAGTCTTCCTTTGGGAACATGAGTTTTTTTCCTCTTCCAGACTTCCACTGTTTGGATGAGGACCACCCATATTATGGAGAATAATCTGCTTTACTGAAAGTCTACTGATTTAAATGTTGATCTCATCTAAAAATTACCTTCATAACAATGTCTAGACAGATGTTTGACCAAATACATTTGGTCAATATATTTTTTTGTATTTTTTAAAATGAGCTTACCCTGGGGCACCTGGGTGGCTCAGCAGGATAAACGTCAGACTCTTGATTTCAGCTCATGTCATGATCTCATGGTTCGTGAATTCAAACCTCACATCCGGCTCCAAGCTGACAGCACGAAATCTGCTTGAGATTCTTTCTCTGCCCCTCCCCTACTTTCTCTCTCTCAAAATAAATAAACATTTAAAAATAATGAAATGAAATAAAATAAAATAAAATAAAAACGAGCTTACCCGTCCATAGCCTAGTCAACCTGACACATAAAATTAACCATCACAGGTGTGCACAAAGAAACTTTCTAAAAGGGAAATTCCCATTCCTGAAAATGATGGGCTACATTATTTGGAAAAACCCTCCAACTAAAAACAACAATTTTGAATAAAATATTTTCAAACCTTCTTAAAAGTATCAAAGATCTAGCAAGATAATAAAAAATTATAAAGCCAAATTCTCAATTCCAAAAAGACCATGAGCCAAGAACTAAACTGAACAGAGAAAGCCATCTTCACCCTGTAGGTATTTGCCAAATTGAGTACTGATGACCTCTGGTGTGAGATAGGGAGTGCAAACCTAAGGTCTGCCAGAATATGAAGTCTAATAAAAGACCTATTATATTAAGTAGAATTGAGAAGAGTTAAACTCATGAAACATTGAAGCAAAAACAACCCACCTTTTACAGGATAGCCGCCCACATGCCAAGCAGATAAAGCATAAAGGAGAAGAAAGGAGGTGGAGGCAAGAAGAGAGAAAGTAAAAAATGTCTCATCCCAGAAAATTGTAACAACTTAATTTCAGATAAATTTGTTAACAAAGGTTGTTTCACAAGACAGTGAAAGAAACCTCCACTTATGAACAGTATTTCAAATGTTTTCAGACTGATAGTGCCCATGAGAACCTAGCAGAAGCAAACAAAAATTCTTTCTAGAGAAATGTAATTTTATTGTAGGTACTCAAGAAATCTTTAAAAATTATTTTTCAAGGACAATGAGCAGCACATAAAGATAATCTGGCATGGAACACAACACTGCATTATGAGAACAAGCAGGAAAAAAATAGATAATAAAAACACACATATACTGCAGATTTTTCCATTACCACACACACAAAAAAAACTAGAAAACAGCTATGTTTACTATGTTTAAAGAAATAAAGTCAATGTTGAAACTATTTGCGAAGAAGAGCAGATTTTTAAAAGATCCCAGTATAATCTCGAGATAGAAAAAGTATATAATAAACAACTGATAACTCAATATGTTTCACAAAGACTAGACCTAGTGGAAGAGAGACCTACTGTACTATAAAAAAGATTAAGTACAATATTAAAGATGCAGCAAAAAAATATAAAAATGGAAAGTACAGAAAAAAGGTTAAAAATGAATATAAAGTCAGAGGGGATAACAGTTCCAGAAAAAAAAGCAAGAAATAAAGAAACAAACTATATTCTGAAGAAATGACAGCTGAGAATTTCCCAGAACTAAAGTAAACACCAAGTTGAAGATCAAGAAGGCCACTGAATCCAAAAATACTGCATTTGATTTAATCCTGACTGAAAAGAAAGAAGTTTATGGGCTGCACTGAGAAACTGAAGAGAGAGGAGTCACCAACATCTTTGGTCCATGCAAAACTCCAGCCTTTAATACTGTTTAATTCTTTTTTATGCTTGTTTTTTCAGTTCCATTCCCAATCTTTACAGATCACCCCTTTCAATATGCATCCTTGAATCTATAGTTACCCTTTTAATACACAGTGTTATGTGTTTGTGTGTTTAATTCACATAAATTCTATTATGCTATACAGGAAAACAATGTAGTGAATCCAAAATGGATTTAAAAAATCCGTATCTACAGATATTACAGTAAAATGACAGAAAAAAATCTCAAAGCATTACAACTAAGTCTCAAAGGAATTAAGGAATATAGATATTACCAAAACAAGGAAGCAAAGACAATATGAGAATGAAAAATTACAGGCCAATATAGCTCATGAAAGTAGATCCTAATTCTAAACAAAATAATAGCATACTGAAAGTGACAACAGATAAAAATAATAATATCATAACCATGTTGGGTTCATCACAGAAATCTAAAGTTTAACATTAAAAATCAATTATTATAATTCTCTGCATTAAGATGGTAAAAGAAAAACANAGAGTAAAAAAAAAAAAAAACAAAAAAAACCTCTCAGGGGGCTCCTGGCTGGTTCAGTGGGTAGAGCATGTGGCTCCTGATCTCAGAGTCATGAGTTCCAGCCCCACACTGGAACTTTATTTTTTTTAATTTTTTAAACATTTATTATTGAGAGACAGAGCATGAGCATGGGAGAGGCAGAGACGGTGGGGAGACATAGAATCCAAAGCAGGTTCCAGGCTCTGAGCTGTCAGCACAGAACCCGACAAGAGGCTTGAACTCACAAACCACGAAATCATGACCTGAGCCAAAGCTGAACACTTAACTGACTAAGCCACCCAGGCGCCCCATGCTTAAATAAACATAAAAAACAGGAAAAAAAAAAAAAAACCCTCTCAATAAGAAAATAATCAAAAGAACTTCCTTAATTTTCAGCAAAATCTATAAAAATGTTTTAGCAACATCATACTTTACAGTGAAAAGTTGAAAGCATTCACCCTGAGATTAGGAATAAGGCAATTATCAATATTTTATTAAAGGCAACACAATAAAAAAAAGTACATAGACCAAACAGCAAGAAATGTAACTATATTTAACTAATGAAATAATTGAGAACACAGGATATCTTTTTAAAACTACAGATTAAAGGGGGGCCTGGGTGGCTCAGTCAGTTAAGCGGCCGACTTCAGCTCAGGTCATGATCTCACGGTTTGTGGGTTCGAGCCCTGTGTTGGGCTGTGTGCTGGCAACTAGCTCAGAGCTTGTTTCAGATTCTGTGTCTCCCTCTCTCTCTGATCCTCCCTTGTTCATGCTCTCTCTCTCTCTCAGAAATAACTAAAATATTTTTTTTTTAATTTTTTTAAACTACAGATTAAGGGGTGCGTAGGTGCGTGCTCACTTCAGCAGCACATATANAACTAGCTCAGAGCTTGTTTCAGATTCTGTGTCTCCCTCTCTCTCTGATCCTCCCTTGTTCATGCTCTCTCTCTCTCTCTCTCAGAAATAACTAAAATATTTTTTTTTAATTTTTTTAAACTACAGATTAAGGGGTGCCTAGGTGCGTGCTCACTTCAGCAGCACATATTCTAAAAAAGGGGTGCTTGGGTGGCTCGCATACAAGTCTTGGTTTCAGCTTGGGTTTGGATCTCACAGTTGGTGAGTTTGAGCCCCACGCTGGGCTCTGTGCTGGCAGTGTGGGGCCTGCTTGGGATTCTCTCTACCCTTCTCCTGCTCACATGTCTTTCTTTCAAAATAAATAAATAATCTTAAAAAATAAATAAGTAAAACTACAGATTAAGTATTAGAATTAGTAAGAGGATTTAACAAACTAGAAAGAAACAGAAACAATATACAATAATTCAACTACACACTAAGAAAAAAGCTTGGAAATAAAATTTAAAATAACATTTGTGGGGCACCTGGGTGGCTCAGTTAGTTGAACATCTGGCTTTTGATTTCGGCTCAGGTCATGGTCTCATGGTTCATAAGCTCAAGCTCCACACCTGCTTGGGATTCTCTTTCTCCCTCTCCCCTTCCCCCACCATGCATGTACTTGCTCGCTCGCTCTCTCTCAAATAAACATTTTTTAATAATTAAATCAATCAGGAAATAACATTTGCAACACTAGGGCATTTATAACACTAGAGCAATTAAGACAGTGTAATGATAATGCAGAAGAAAACAGACCTATGAAATGCAACAGGAACTTAGATGCCTGGATATATGTCTATGTGTATCTACATATACACATATACCATCTGAGGAAGGGAAGGACTATCTATTTTCAGTAAACAGTTCTAAGATGACTGTGTATCTATTTCAGAAAAAAATGAAAATTTATCCCCTACTTCACATCACACACAAAGATAATCCTACATGGATTAGAAAATCAAATTTTAAAGGCAAAAATATACAGTGAGCATACCTCATTTTACTACACTTTGCACATATTGCATTTTTTACAGATCAACGGTCTGTGGCAATCCTGCATCAAGCAAATCTATCAGCACCATTTTTCCTACAGCATTTGCTTACATCATAACTCTGTGTCACACTTTGGTTATTCTAGTAAATTCTTTTTTTTTTTAATATTTTTATTTATTTCTAGGAGAGAGAGAGACAGCGTGAGCAGGGGAGGGTCAGAGAGAGAGGGAGTCACAGGCTGAAACAGGCTCCAGGCTCTGAGCTGGCAGTCAGCACAGAGCCTGACGCGGGGCTCGAACCCACGCACCGCAAGATCATGACCTAAGCGAAAGTCGGACGCTTAACCGACTAAGCCACCCAGGCGCCCCTGGTTATTCTCATAATATCTCATACTCTCTGATTATTATTTTATGTTATGGTCATCTGTGATCAGTGAATATACTCACTAAAAGCTGAAACAGTAATTGTCATTTTTTAGCAATACAGTATTTTTTAATTAAGGTATATACATTGTTCTTTGTAATAGTGATATTGCACACTTAACAGACTGCAGTATAGTGTAAATGTAACTTTTATATGCACTAGAAAACAAAACAATTCATTTGACTTGCTTTAATCATGGTAGTCTGGAACTGAACCCACAATACCTCTGAGGTAGGCCTGAAATGCTATTGGAAGGTAATACAGATATATTAGTGTCTCCTGGACTAAGAAAGGATATTTTAAACAAGACACAAAAAGTACCACTAATGAAGCAAAAGACTAATAACTAATTCATTATTAAAATTAAGAATTTCTGGGGGCACCTGGGTGGCTCAGTTGGTTAAGTGTTAACTCTTGATATCAGCTCAGATCTTGATCTCAGGGTTTTGAGTTTGAGCCCCTTACTGGGCTCTGCGCTGGGTGTGGAGCCTACTTTAAAAAGTAAAGAAGTAAAGTAAAATAAAAGTAGAGTAGTGTAAAGCAATGTAGTATAAAGTAAAAAGTAAAGTAAAATAAAATAAAAAACTTCTGTTCACCAAACGACATGATAAAGAGAATAAAACAATAAATCACAAAGCATTAGAAAAGATACCTTTAACATGTATAACCCAAAAAGGAGTAATATCACAGAATGTGTATATTTTTTTCACAGAATTTATTTTAATATAATAAAAAGAAAATGACAGGGGTGCCACAGTGGCTCAGTTGGTTAAGCATCCGACTTGGTTTTGGCTCAGATCATGATCTGCATCATGGAACCAAGTCCCTCAACATTGGCCTTCACACTGATTGTGAGGCCTCCTTAAGAATTCATTCTCTCTCTTTCTCTCTGCCCCTCTCCCTGCTTGCACTCTCTCTCTCTCTAAAAAAGAAAAAAAAAAAAGATAAACAGAAAAGTGTGCAAGATATTAAAACAGTTACTTAGTAAAGAGGATATGCAAATAGCCAACATTCACAGGAAAAGATGTTCATTAGTAATCAAGATTACGGAAATTAAAACTCCAAGATTTCATAACATATTCACCCGACTGGCAAAAATTTTTAAAGTTTGACATTACCAAGTATTAGTGAAAAAGTGAAGCAAGCAGAACTGCCAGACATTGTCAGTATCGAACTTGGCAAAACCACTTCAGAAAAGTTTGGCAGTATAAGGTTGAAATATAAATCCTTTATCAATGTATAATCCTTTATCAAACTCCTTCAAAACATAATGGCTAAAAATAACAATGATTAAAGAATACCTCAACATAATAAAAAGCCATAACGGAAAAGCCCACAACTACATAATACTGAGTGGTGAAAAGCTGAAAGCTTTTCCACTAAGATTAGGAACAAGACAAGGTTGCCCACTCTCACCTTTTATTCAACATAGTATTGAAAGTCCTACCCAGAACATTAGGCAAGAAAAGGAAATAAAAGGCATCCAGATAGGAAAGGAAGAAGTAAAACTGTCACTATTTGCAGATGACACATACATAGAAAACTCTAAAGACACCACCAAAACATTATTAGAACCAGTAATTCAGTAAATTTGTAGGATACAAAATCAATGTACAAAAATCTGTTGCATTTGTATATGCTATAACCATCTATTAGAGAAATTACAGGGTACCTAGGGTGGCTCAGTTGGTTAAGTGTCTGACTTCAGCTCAGGTCATGACCTCGTGGTTCATGAGTTCAAGCCTGGTGTTATGCTCTGTACTCAGAGCCTGGAGCCTGCTTCAGATTCTGTGTCTCCCTCTCTCTCTGCCCCTCCCAGCTCATGCTCTCTCGTGCTCTCTCTCTCTCTCAAAAATAAACACAGAGAGAGAGAGAGAGACAAATTAAGAAAATCTCATTTACATTTTATCAAAAAGAATACTTAGGAATAAATTTAATCAAGGAGGTGAAAGACCTGTACACTGAAAATTATATGACACTGATAAAAGAAACTGAAGAATACACAAATAAAAGCAAAGATACTCCATGCTCATGGATTGAAATAATTATTAAAATTTCCATACTGCCCAAAACAATCTACAGATTTAATACAATCCCTATCAAAACTTCAATAGCATTTTTCACAGATAGAACAAACAATCCTAAAATCTGTATGGAACCACAGAAGACCTCAAATAGCCAAAGAAATCTTGAGAAAGAAGAACAAAGCTAGAGGTATCACACTTCCTGATTTCAAGCTATAATACAAAGCTGTAATAATTGGGGTGCCTGGGTGGCTCAGTAGGTTAAGTGTCCGACTCTTGATTTTGGCTCAGGTCATGATCTCATGGTTCATGAGACCAAGCTGTAAGTCAGACTCGGAGCTGACAGCACAGAGCCTACATAGGATCCGCTCTCTCCCTCTCCCTCTCTGCTCACACTTACTCTCTCAAAATAAATAATAAATATTTTTTAAAAGCTATAATAATCAAAACAGTATGGTATTGGCATAAACACAGACATATAGTTCTCTAAAGTTGAATCTATTTCTTAGTTTGCCTCCCTTTTTTTTTCCTAAACAGACATAAAGATCAATAGAACAGAATAGAGAATCCATTCAGATATGGTCAATTTATGAAAAAGGAGTCAAGAATATACAATAACAGTCTCTTCATTAAATGGTGCTGGAAAAATTGGACAGCCACAAGCAAAAGAAAGAAACTGGACCACTATCTTACATCATACACAAAAACTAAAGTAGATTAAAGACTTGAACATAAGACCTGAAATGATAAAACTCCTTAAAGAAAACAGGTGGTAAGCTCCTTGACATGAGCCTTGGAAATAATGATTTTTTAATTTGACACCAAAAGTATATATAAACAAATCGGAATACATCAGACTAAAAAACTTCTGCACAGCAAAGGAAACCATAAACAAAATGAAAAGGCAACTTAACCAAATGGGACAAAAGATTTTCAAGTAATATCTGATAAGCAGTTACTATCTAAAATATATTTAAGAACCCATACAACTCGCTAGAAAAAAAAACAATACAATTTTTAAAAATGTTCTTAATGTTTACTTTTGAGAGAGATTTTTAAAATTTTAATGTTTTACTTATTTGTGAGAGAGAGACAGAGAGAGAGAGAGAGTGCACATGAGCAGGGGAGGGGCAGAGAGGGAGACAGAATCCAAAGCAGGCTCCAGGCTCTGAGCTGTCAGCACAGAGCCCTATGTGGGGCTCGAACTCAGTAACTGTGAGATCATGACCTGAGCTGAAGTCAGAAGCTCAACCGACTGAGCCAGTCAGGTGCCCCAGAAACAATCCAGTTTTTAAAAAATGGGCAAAGGATCTGAATAGACATTATTCCAAAGAAGACATACACATGGACAACAGGTACATGAAAAGATGATCAACATCACTAACCAGAGAAATGCATATCAAAACCAAAATGAGATATCACCTCACCATTTGTTAGAATGGCTAAAATCAAAATGACAAGAAATAACAAGTGTTGACGAGGATGTGAAGAAAAGGGAACCTTTGAGCACTATTGGTAGGAATGTAAACTGGTACAGCCACTATGGAAAACAGTATGGAGGGTTCTCAAAAACTAAAAATAGAACTACCACATGATCCAACAATTTCACTTGAGTATTTATCCAAAGAAAATGAAAACACTGATCAGGGATGCCTGGGTGGCTCAGTTGGTTAAGCGTCCAACTTCGGCTCAGGTCATGATCTCATGGTTCGTGGGTTCTAGCCCCGCATTGGGCTCTGTCCTGACAGCTAGCTCAGGGCCTGGGGCCTGTTTCGGATTCTGTGTGTGTGTCTCTCTCTCTCTGACCCTCCCCTGCTCACGCTGTCTCTCTCTCTCCCTCTCTCTCAGAAATAAATAAAACATTAAAAAAATTTAAAAAAGAAAACACTAACTCAAAAAATATATGTACCCCATGTTCATTGCAGCATTATACACAATAGCCAAGACATGAAAACAACCTAAGTATCCAGCAACAGATGAATGGATAAAGAAAAGATTATTATTTTTTTGCCATAAAAAAAAAAGAAGGAAATCTTGCTGTTTGTAGTATCATGGATGGACCCTGAGGGTGTTAGGTTATGCTGAAATAAATTAGACACAGAAAGACAAATACCTTGTGATTTCACTTATATGTGGATCTAACCAACAAGAACAAACCAAAGAGATACAAAGAACAGATTGCTGGCTGCCATATATGGGCGATGGAAGTAGGTAAAATGGGTGAAGGGGGACAAAAGGTACAAACTTCCAGTTATAAATAGATAAGTCATAGGGATGTAATATACAGCACGGTGACTATAGTTAATAATACTGTATTATGTATTTGAGGCAGAGAAAGATACCATATGTTTTCACTTACAGGTGGATTAGGAGAAACTTAATGGAGGACCATCGGGGGCTATATTACAGCCCTTATTTTCTCATGATTCCATGAAATTTTAAGAGCTATGTGTTAAAGACCAGCCACCAAACTCAAGTTTGGGATTATCTTCATTCTGCAAAATTACAAATGTAGATACAAACTATATGGCTGTCTCAAATCTAAACTGTCTGCATTATAAAATAAAACTTAAGGCTGTTGAAAAAATAATAATACTGTATTATCTATTTGAAAATCACTAA
Organism: Crocuta crocuta; assembly: GCF_008692635.1. Lineage (NCBI taxonomy): Eukaryota > Metazoa > Chordata > Mammalia > Carnivora > Hyaenidae > Crocuta > Crocuta crocuta. Next base: position 1,928,489 of record NW_027531873.1, on the reverse strand, counting down.
GAGTAAATCTTCAAAGTTCTCAGCACAAGAGAAAGTTTGTAACTAAGTACAGTTAACTAAACTTAGTGTGGTGATCACTTTGTGATACATACAAATATTGCATCATTATACTGTATACCTAAAATGAATATAATGTTATATATCAATCATATCTCAAGCAAAAAAGGAAACAAAGCATTTATTTAGCTTAGGATTCTATGGATTTGCAGTTTGGGCTGGAGTCAACTGGATGGTTTCTCTGTTCTCTGCTGAATTTATTTTTGATTCTCTGATCAGCTGCCTATAAGATGACTCTGCTTCTGGGGATTCACGGTCAGCTGAGATACAAGGACAACTGAACTACATCATGTATTAAGGCAGCCTAGGCTTGTTTACATAGTGGCTGGCCCTGGTTGCAAGAAGAAAAGCAGAGCATGCACGGATTCTTGAGGCCCAGGCTCAGACATGGTGTAACAATGCTTCTGTCGTATTCTAATGGCCAAAGTAAATCACAAAGCCAGTCCAGATTCAAGAGGTAGAAAAAATACACTTCACCTCTTAAAGCGTGGAGATGAAGTCACATTGCAAAGAATATGAATACAGAGAAAGCAGAAATTGTGTCTATTTATGCCATCTACCAGAACACCAGCAATTACTTTCTTGACCCAGCAATTACTTTCTTCTGTATGTACCTCTACTCCCATTCTGATATGTCAAACTTTTACCATCCTTCAAGGCTCCACTAAAATATCTCTTCCTCCAAGAAGTCATTTTGGTCTCACTAATTAAAGTGGTTCTTTCCTTTTGCTGAAAGCAACAATAATATGTAAATATCTTAAAATACTTCTTATATCTAGAGTTGTTGTAGCTAATTACCCAATAACTTCTTCATCACAGAGATTAAACTAAGCCAATTTTGGTAATCTCATCACCTTTGCCACTGAATGATTCATAAACCAGCAAGCAACTCAATCCTGGCCAAAGAGATCTGAAGGAAGTAGATTCCGAATAAAGTCTTCTGAAAGAGTTCTCCTTGCTCCGAAGAAAGTTACAGGATGAAATAAGCCCTTTCTGCTGGATATTGGTCTGTCTAGTTTTAACACCTGGAATTGCTGAAGTCACCTTTAAAAACAAAAGGAATCATCTTGAAGGCAATTACAATGTAAGAGTAGTGATAGGGACAGAACTTTTGTACTTGTCATTATTCAGGCACCCACTGTACCATACCAGCAGTCTATCCAACCTCTACACATCCACACTGTAAGATAATAAATGTCCTTCTTGTTTAAGTCAGTTTCAGTCAGATTTTATATTCTCTGCTGCCAAAAGGATTCTAATTAATTCTATTTGTGTATCTATTACACCTATGCATATCTACAAAGGTTTACCAGTAGTTACTGGTATACAAGATAACTCAACATTAAATGACCCCTATAGTCCGTGTCTTATTTGTCTTTCTTCTCTTTGTTTTGTTCATTTTTAACATTTTAACCAAAGTAAAATTTGCATTTGGGGAAAAAAAGAAAAGAAAGGGCTGATAAGCACACAATGCAAAACAGCAATTACCTGGCCTATATTTTGCCATTCCCACTTCCCAGAGCCAGATACTTTCGATTACTTGCTGTTTCTTCTGATATTTACCTTTATATTTCTAAATAATGGAATTCTATTTCTTGATGTATACACTTCTACTGAATTTTTTATATACTGTTACAGTAATTAATTTAGTTCACTCACATCAACCACAATCACCATTTTCCCTCCTTCCATCTTCCTAATATACTTAACAGCACAATTTTTAGTTGATTCAATGGTCAGTATATATCAGTGGATCTCAAAGTGTTGGAAGATCCTTTCAGGGGGCCTGCTAGGTTAAAAATATTTTCATACTAATAGCATATGTTATTTGCCATTTTCATTTTCTCATTAGCATACAGTGGAGTTTTCCATAAGCTCCATATGATACTGCAACAGACTGAATGCAGAATGACAGGGCACAGGGGTAGCTCAGGTGGTGAAGCATCTGACTGCTGATTTTGGCTCAGGTCATTATCTCATGGTTCATAGACCGAGCCCCAAGTCAAGCTACGAGCTGACAGCACAGAGCCTGCTTGGGATTCTCTCTCTCCGTCTCTCTCTCTGCTCCTCCCCTGCTCATGTTCTGTCTCTCTCTCAAAATAAATAAATAAACTTTAAAAAAATACGAGATATGAGAATCCAGTTGTCTTTTTTTTAAGCCAGATACGAAGGAGACATGCAAATATGATACAATGCCACTTTTGTCACTCTTTTTTTTTTTTTGCTTAGAAAAATAGTTATTTTTTAATAAAAATGCTATTTAATGTTAATATTTCATGGGATTTTTATCTGGATTTATATTTGAATTATTTTAAATTTCCTCAGTTTTCTCATCTCATACAGAAAATATCAAAAGATATATTCCATATAAATAAAAGCTTTTAAACATCTTTGATAATTTTTAAAAAATAAAAAGACCTCAAACTTTGTGAACTATGGGCTTAAATTATTTACACTTGGAGGGCACTTGGCTAACTCAGTCGGTAGAGCTTGCAACTTTTGATATTGGAGTCATGAGTTCAAGCTCCATGCTAGGTGTAGAGATACTTCAAAAATTAAAACAAAAAACCTTCAAAAACAAATAAAAGTAAATTATTAAAACTTATGTAAATATTGTTTATTGCCAAACCAAGTAAAATATGATATATTTCTACATTGTCAAGTTTTAATACTTGAGATATTTTCCATTTTTTTTTTCCAGCCTAGTTGACATAATTTTTTATTTTAATTCCAGTTAGTTAACATAGAGTGTTGTATTTAGTTACAGGTGTCAATATAGTATTTCAATACTTCCATACATCACCCAGTGATCATCACAAGTGCACTCGTTAATCCCCATCACCTATTTCACCCATCCCCACACCCACTTCCCCTCTGGTAACCACCAGTTTTCTGTATAATTAAGATCTGTTTCTTAATCCACATGAGTGAAATCATATGGTATTTGTCTTTCTCTGACTTATTTCACATAGTATTATACTGTCTAGCTCCATCCATGTCATTGCAAATGGCAAGATTTCATTTTTTTTAATGGCTGAATAATATTTCATTGTATATATACCACATATTCTTTATCCATCATCAATCAACAGAGTCTTGGGCTGCTTCCATATGTTGGCTATTATAAATAATGTTGCTGTAAACATAGGGGTGCATGTATCCCTTTGATTCAGTGTTCCTGTATTATTTGAGTAAATGCCCAGTAGTGTGATTGCTGGATTGCAGGTAGTTTTTTGTTTGTTTGTTTGTTTTTGAGACAGTGCATGCACGTAAGCAAGGGTGAATGGGAGAGGAAGAGATGGGCAGAGAGAAAAAGGGAGAGGAAGAAGGAGAGAGGGAGAGAGACCCAAGCAGGTTCCATGCTCAGCATGGAGCCCAACGCTGGGCTCAATCTCATGACCCTGAGATAATGACCCAAGCCGAAATTAAGAGTCAGATGCTCAACCGACTGAGCCACCCAGGTGCCCCAAAATAGCTCTATTTTTAACTTTTTGAGGAACCTCCATACTGCTTTCCAGTGACTGCACCAATCTGCATTCCCATGAACAGTGCACAAGTGGTCCTTTTTCTCCACATCCTTGCCTGTTGTTTCTTGTGTTGTTGATTTTAGTCATTCTGACAGATGTGAGGTGGTATCTCTTTTTCTGCTTTGTACCTGACACTTTTTTTTCCCCAAAAGCTCTCCAAAAATGTCAGTCATATAAAAATAATTTTTCTAGATTTTTCAAACACAAATTATGTATCACTCTCCCACATCCATCCATTCTGCTGTTCCAACCTGGCTGGGTTAGCCAGATGCACAACCATTGTTCTACAGTTTTCCACTGACATTATGTTGGAAGCTCTGTTTCCTAGCTCCTATGCCTTCTTCCTCCCCCCTACCACCCTCATTTTGATAGAGTAACTCCCAATAACTTCCTTTGGAAGGGTGACTTGAAGTAAACATTTCAAATGTAGAAATATCTGAAAATTACATTATCCCATACCTAACTGGTAGTTTGGCCTCAGTTGCAGGGAAGTTTGCCCACACTATTTCTTTAATAATATCCTCCCCATCTTCTCTGTTCTCTTTCTAAAATTCCTTTTCATGGCATGTTGGATCCTATATATTAATTTCCTTTTCTCTATTTTGCAGCTTATTATACTTTTGTTCCACCTGAGAGATCTCCTTTATATTCGATTCATTCTGTTGAAAGTTTTCATGCTTTTAATGTCCAAGACATCTTTCATGTTATAGAACTATGCTCTTTTCAAAGCATCCCGTTTTTGTTTTATGAACATAAGAACCTCTGTTTTCTGGTGACTATTTTATATTGTGTATATATTCTTATGTATTGCTTAATGATCACAAAGGCTTCCCATTCAGTATCCATGCCTCTTTGCAATAGAACTTTTTTGCTCCTTCAATTCAGAAATGGAATATATTTCTTCACCTTTTTGAATCTAGGCTACCTTTGTAACTTGCTATGATCAATAGATTATAGTAGACTTGACATTGTAGGAGTTCCAGGGTTTAGGTTTCAACAAGTCTTGCAATTTCTGCCTTTGAACTCTTGGAAAGCTCCACAGATATCACCATGCTGAGAGAAGTCTGGATGAAATACCATGTGAAGAAAGGNAAAGAAAGAAAGAAATTCTAGCTTTTCCAGAATAGTTGAGCTCAGCCCCATGCAAAACCACCAACTGGATAAACTTGTATGAAAGAGCCTATAAGAAACAAGTAGATAAACACCCCTAGTCAATCCACAAAATTATGAGGAATAATACATTATTGTTGTTTTAAGCCACTAAATTTGGGTTGGTTTGTTATTTGGCAATAGGTTAGGTAACTAACAGAAATCAATACTAGAAATGGAATGATGCCAAACAGTGATTTGACAGTTCATGTTATACTGCATTCACCACAAATGTAGTTACCATCTGTCACTAAAGAAGGATATTACAATACCACTGACTCTATTTCCAACACCATGCCTTTCATCCCCATGGGTTATTCATTTCATAATTGGAAGCCTGTACCTCTCATTCCCCTTTACCCATTCTGCTGATGCCTCCACATTCCTCCCCTCTGGCAATCATCAGTATATTCTCTGTAATATCTTTGTTTCTGCTTTTTTGTTTTTTCTAATGTACTGGTAGAAGCACTGCCAGCTTAGACTAAAAAGAACTGAGACAATTCAAAATGAAGAGGATTCTGGGTCACCAAAGTTCTACTTGTAGGAAACAAGACTGAAACAACTACTTAGCTGCAGAGATCACTTTTTTTACATTTATTTTTTATTTAAAATATTTTAATGTTTATTTCTGAGGGAGAGAAAGAGAGCATAAGCAGGGGAGGGGCAAAGAGAGAGGGAGACACAGAATTTGAAGCAAACTCCAGGCTCTGAGCTATCAGCACAGATCCTGACATGGGGCCCGAACCCATGAACTGCAATTTCATGACCCGAGCTGAAGTCAGATGCTTAGCCAACTGAGCCACTCAGGCACCCCAGTTTACTTATTTATTCTGAGAGAGTGAGAGCACAAGCAGAGGAGAAGCAGAGAGAGAGGGAGAGAGAGAATCTGTGCTGTCAGTGCAGAGTTAGATGCAGGGCTCAAACTCATGAACCAAGATCATGATCCAAGTTGAAATCAAGAGTCAGATGCTCAACGAACTGAGCCACCCAGACACCCCATCAGAGACCATTTCTTAAGGAAAATAAAGAACCTTTATAAAAACTTGAGCTAAGAATCCAGAGGTAGGGGTGCCTGGGTAGCTCAGTCGGTTAAGCAGTCGACTTCAGCTCAGGTCATGATCTCATAGTTTGTGGGTTCGAGCCCCATGTCGGGATTTGTGCTGACAGTTCAGAGCCTGGAGCCTGCTTCGGATNACACTCTGGGTCTCTCTCTCTCTCTCAAAACTAAATAAACATTAAAAAAAAAAAAAAAGAATCCAGAGGTAGAGTCAAGAAGAAAACAATGAACTAGTGGAACACCTCAAGGGAGCAGAATGGAGATTACTGTCTCCAGTATGAAGAACAATTCTACTGCCTTCCTTTACACTGCACACAATATTTCATTTCTGATACTTCTAGCCATCAAATGCATGGGGGAGGACCCACAGCAAGCATTTCTGAGACACCAACTGGGTGACCTACAATTTAACTTAATTCAAACACTATCTACCTGGAGAGAATATCAGATCAGATCCCAGAGGTTAAGGGTTCAGTCCTGCAAGATTTGCCCCCATCACAACTTCAAATGCCAAATGCAAGTCCAGGCTGCCACCTGTAATTCTGACTGACTGGCTACAAATTGGAGGTTTCCATGAAGCCCTCCTCAGGCTTGATTAATTTGCTAGAGCAGCTCACAGAACTCAGGAAAACAGTTTACTTTCTAGATTACCAGTCGATTACAAAGGCTATTAAAAGTTACAAATAACAGCCAGATGAAGAGATACAGAGAAACATAGAAGGGTTCTGTTTTTAAAAAAAAATTTTTTATGTTTTTATTTATTTCTGAGAGAGAGAGAGCGCGCACGCGAGCAGGAGAGGGTCAGAGAGAGGGGGAGATACAGAATCCGAAGACAAGCTCCAGGCTCTGGGCTAGCTGTCAGCACAGAGCCCGACACGGGGCTCGAACCCACGGACCGTGAGATCATGACCTGAGCCGAAGTCGGTCGCTTAACCGACTTAGCCACCCAGGCGCCCCAGAAGGGTTCTAAGCACAGGAGTTTCTGTTCCTATAGAGACTGAAGTACACCATCCTCTTGGCACAGACATGCATTCTTGTTCACCAACCCAGAAGTTCTCCAAGCCCCTGAAGTTCAGGGGATTTTTTTTTTGTTTTTTTTTTTGAAGGCTTCATTACATAGACATACTGATTACATCATTGGCCATTAGTGACCAAATCAATCTCTAGTAACCTCTTCCCTCCTATAGGTCTGACAGGAGGGGGAACCTGAAAGTTCCAACTGTCTAATCACATGGTTGGATCCCCTGGCAACCAGCCCCCATTCTTAGGAGCTTTCCACTCCTTCATTAACATAAACTCAGGTGTGGTTGCAAAGGCTTGTTATGAATAACAAGACATTTCTTTTGTCTTTATGGCTCTAGAGCTATTTTCAGAAACAGAAGACAAAAGACCAAATACCAACAAAAGATGTTCCCATTGTTATTACTGCTTGGAAAATTCCAAAGGTTTGCAGAACTCTGTGCCAAAATGAGAACTTCTTTCTGTGCCAAAAATGAGATGAAGACCAAGTTTTAGAAATTAATTCTTTAAAAAAAATTTTTTTAACATTTATCTATTTTTGAGAGACAGAGAGCGCAAGTGGGGAGGGGCCGAGAGAAAGAGAGACAGAATCCAAAGCAGGCTCCAGGTTCTGAGCTGTTAGCACAGAACCCAATGCAGGCTTGAACCCATGAACTGTGAGATCATGACTGGAGCCAAAGTCAGAGGCTCAACCGAGTGAGCCACCCAGGTGCCCATAAATACATTCTTATATAAACCACAATATCACAGAGACCTAATCAGGGAACATTCCATACCCATCAAAACACGCACAGATGCATTTCATAATTGCTATGAACTAATGACTACTAAATGTTCTTTCTCCTCTTTTTAAATGAAAGTGTCTATTGTGGAAAGTCTCATCACTGTATAATGGACTGGGAGGCAAACTGTTTTTTAATTGGCAGGTCTCAATCAAGAGGAGCTACATTCTCAATCAAGAAAAACAGAGTAACTATAAAAAAGCTTCTCAATCAAGAGAAGCTGCAGCCCAGGAGCCTCAACCACATTTATCCCTGGTAAAGATCAAGTGATTCTGGACATTGAGCCTGATACTGTTTTGGAGTGAGATTTTTGGAGGTCTTAGGAGGGGGTGAGTATATTTTGCTTATGTGAAAAATATAAAACAGGTAAACTGTGCTAAACTGCTTACTGGCCACAAATTCTTCCCATCATGCCCATATGAAATGTGATACGGTCACTTCTTTGTTCCAGAGGTGGAATCTATTTCACCACAAGGGAATGCCTTAGGATTCACTTTAACCAATAGACCCTGAAGTCTTCGCTCTCTCAGAATGCTCCTTCCTGTCTTGCCTTGCCATGCCAGAAAGAAGCACAAAATGAAAAACTGCACGGAGACAGAAAGGCCCACCCCTCCACAATCTACAAGCTGAACACAGCTGCAAGAGTAAGGCTAGACAAGACCAGCAAAATAATATCCCATCAGACCTACAAAATTATAATAATACTCAATCATCATTTTAAGCCATTAAGTTTGCAGGTGATTTGCTATGTAACCATATATTCAACATTTTTTAACATTAAAATGTTTTTAATGTTTTATTTATTTTTGAGAGAGAGAAAGACAGAGTATGAGGGGGGGAGAGGCAGAAAGATGAGGAGACACAGGAACCAAAGCAGGCTCCAGGATCCGAGCTTAAGTTAGCACAGAGCCCATCATGGGGCTCAAACTCATGAATCATTCGATCATAACCTGAGCCGAAGTCAGACACTTAACTAACTGAGCCACCCAGGTACCCCTGTTTTAACATTTAATTCTGCATTGTCTCTTTTCTATTTCGTTTTCATCTCTTTCATGTTTTTCTCAAATGTCTGCGGAAACTTGGCTGTTCACATTTACAAGTAATGCAAGTTTTTTAATAAAAATAAAAGTATTGCATGGTCAGCATCATAGAAGGAAAAAAAAAACGCAGGGAGACAAAAGGACTACCAAATTCAGTGTGTGAACTTTGGTTCCTACAGTGAAAAACAGAATAACTATAAAAAAGGACATCTGAGAGACAAATGGGGAAACTGGAATGTTGAGTGTAGTAGATAATCTTCCTAGGTCAATATCAAATTTCTTGGATAACTATGAAAGAGAATGTCTTTGTTCTTGTTTTAAAGGAAATATATGCTAAGCATTTCAGAGTAAGTATCAAGCAGCTTGAAAATTACTTTCAACAGCTTCAGAAAAGAAGTATATAGAGATGGAGATAAAACATATGTAGCAAATTTTTAATAACTGGTGAATGTAGGTAAAGGGTATAAAGGTGTTGATTCTTCTATTATTTGAATTCTTCTGAAGTTGGAAATCTGTCAAGGTAAAATATTAGGGAAAACAGAATGATACTACAATCAAAAAGATAGATAATAACAAGTGTTGGCAAATAAATAAAACATTAAAAAAATTAAAAAAAAAAAAGCGTCCGACTTTCGCTTAGGTCATGATCTCGCAGTTCGTGGGTTCGAGCCCCGCATCGGGCTCTGTGCTGACTGTCAGCTCGGAGCCTGGAGCCTGTTTCGGAGTCTGTGATTCCCTCTCTCTCTGACCCTCCCCTGCTCGCGCTGTCTCTCTCTCTCTCTCTCTCTCTCTCTCCTAGAAATAAATAAAACATTAAAGAAATTAAAAAAAAAACAATTGTTGGCAAGTATGTGAGAAACTGGAATTTTCATAAACTCCTGGTCGGAATTCAAAACAGTGCAGCCATTTTGGAAAAGAGTTTAGCAGTTCCTTAAAAGGTTAAACATAGAGTTCCATATGTATCACCCAGCAATTCCACTCCTAGCTACTCAAAAGAACATTGTACATGAATGTTCATAGGAGTATTCTTCCTAATAGCTAAAACATAAAAATAATCAAAATGCCCATTAGCTGATGAATAAACAAAATGTGGTACATCCACAAAATGGTATGTCAATCAGCAATAAAAAGGAATGAAGTACTGATACATGCTACAATATGGATGAACCTTGAAAACATAGTACTAAATGAAAGAAGCTAGTCACAATGGGTCACCGACTGTATTATTCCATTTATATGACATGTTCAGAATAAACAAATCCATAGGAAGTAGACTGGTGGTTTCTTGGGGCTATGGGTTAGGGAGATTGGAGAGGAACAGGGAGTAACTGCTAATAAATTTGGGGTTTCTTTTTCAGGTGATGAAAATATTCTAAAATTAATTGGGGTGATGGCTGCACAACTCTGAATATACTAAAAACCATTAAATTATACATTCTGAATGAATGAATTGTATAGTATGTGAATTATATCTTCATAAAGCTGTTACTTTTAAAAATGGAATACTATGCTAGAAAGCTGACTGGAAGCTCTGGAGGGGGACTTATTGACTAACAGCCTTCACTACCAGGTGATCAAATGGCAAGACAGTCTTCTCCTTACGGGACTGCCTCCCCACCATCAATATGTGGACATCTTTTCTCTCAGGCCTTTCATCTTCTCCAGAGAAAAACTCTCCATTCTCCTGTCCTGGGATGCAAGAGAAGAGGATAGAAGATTTTATCTGGCACATCCATTCTGACAGAAGTGTGGTAGATACAGATAAGGGTTCCATGGTTCAGTGGGTACATTTTTACTCAGTATTTATTTGCAAGCACTTAACTCACCCTATTTCTCCACTGTATCTGTGTACTCCTGACTAGAACTGTCATGGTTCAGTGTTTCTCAGAAATGTTTTAATTTCCCATCTTCTGTGGGGAAAGAGACCTGGAGAGGTTCAAGTAATCTATATATAGATTTTCAACCAATCTTCCTTTTCATTCCCAAGCCTTATTCCTATTTTTCAGACTATTTGGTGTTTCCAAGTGCTCAGTATATTTCCAAACTTTTAAGTCAATCAGCAGTCTTCTATTTGCTTTCTGACAGACACCGCTGAATTATCTCCCATTCTCTCATCCCTGTGAATCAATACTCTATTTCTTCATTTTAATAACAGTGAGAAAAACAAATGTATGTAGTTAATCCATCATGTTTAGAAGCCTCAAACAAGATGTCAAAACCCACCTCCTATATAATTGTATAAATTTTGCTGTGTATGGAACAATGTTAGTCCTAAAAATAAAAAAGATGAATTGCACACAGTAGATGATTAGAGAAACTTTATAGTTAGGTTCCCAGCATACCGCAGAGCACTGTGCAAGTTTCTCAGGATATGAGCTTACAACCTGGTTGGAAAGACAGACACAGAAACTAACAGTGTCAAAAACAGAAGCATATACAAAACAGCCATGCACATGATTCTATCAACCAAGTTTAGAAAGAATGTTATAGAAAAGATAGCATTTATGATAGACCTTAAATATTGTCTGTTAAAGACTATAGATGGAAAATAACATAAGATGATAATTTTGTGTTTACATTTTTTATCAACTTACCAACAGAAATGTCTATCAGATAGTGCAAATCTAGATGATCTGCCACTCAGTTTTGGGAGACAATATTATTATTTTATTCATTCTTGTCCCCCATTATGTCTGGTATATAATGGTACTAAATAAATCTATCAGTTCAAAACATAACAAATTTATTCCAACTCTAACGTGTATGTGCTTGCTGTTCCTTTTTAAAGGAGTGCTCTATCTCCACATTTATAGAGAATTTCCTTCATGTTTTTCAGATCTCAGGTCAAATGTTACCGCTTCAATATCCATGGCACCCCAATACTCTTCAATATATCATCCTGTTTTACTTTCTTCACAGCACTTACCATTAACCAATATTATCTGTTAATTATCTGTTAACTTTACTATATCTCCTTTAAAAAATAAGCTTTGTGAGAGTACAATCTCATCTGTACTGGCCATGCTACGTCTTCAGCACCTAGGACAGAGCCTGATAATAGAGTAATAATCAGAGATTACATAAATATTTGTTGAATATTGAATGAACTTAGCTCATTTTCCTAGTTCTCAAAGGTATTTAGTGACTCTTGCTATAGGCACATAATCATTCAAAGAGTAACAGACTGAGAATCGGTTGATATTAACAAATCTATTAAAAGGTAGTCACATGATTGTGGACAATCTGCTTGACCTTTCTGAATCTACTTTCTTACTTTAGCTCTAAATTTACTTCCAGCTACAAAGTTCTATATAGTGACTACCATATGAACAATTCCCAACACATCTTCAGTCATCTCAAAAGCACTCATTATTTTAACCTCTGATTTAACAAATCAAAGTTTGTACTTTTTCACCCTCAAATATTTTAAACTCCAATTCTGTCAGTAGTATCACATATTTTATTTAAATCTCCATGATAAGGGTGCCTGGATGGCTCAGTTGGTTAAGTGTCTGAATTCGGCTCAGGTCATGATCTTGTGGTTTGTGAGTGCAAGCCCCACATCAGGCTCTGTGCTGACAGCTCGGAGATCCTGTGTCTCCCTCTCTCTCTTCCTCTCCCCTGCTCGCTCGCTCTCTCTCGCTCTCTCAAAAACAATAAACACTTTAAAAAACTAAAGTTAAAATATAAATAAATCTACATGATAAACATTTACAAAATCTTTTATCTCTTTCTCTTCCTCTCTCTCTTTCACTCTCCTTCATCCCCCAAATCTAATATCTAAATGGACCTGCTTGTTCTTCCTTCTAATTGGCCCTTAGATTCATTCTGCATCACGACTCCTACTGCTATCAATCTAGTCAGACCCTCATTACCTCGAACGTGAGTTATAATCACTTTTTTCCTGTTATCCTTTTATTTAATCTTCTCCCCCACTTCAATCTAACCTGCGTATTTTCTCCAAAATTATTTTTCAAAATACCACTTAAATTTCATCAATCTCTAAATTCAAGAGGGCTCTTCTTGTGTACAAACCAAGTCTAAATGCACCTGCCTGATTTTTAAGGGTTCCCCACTTGCTAGTTTCATTCTCTACACACAGTAGAGGTCCCAACAGAGAACCAAGATGTTTTCTACCATAATTTCCTTACTGTCTCTTACCTAATCCATGTTCATTCCCACCTCTAAACCTAGAATAAATTTTCAACTCCCTCCTTATCTAAATTCTATCCATTTTTTAATTTTAATTTTTTTAATATTTATTTATTTATGAAGGGGAAAGAAAGAGAGAGAGAGAGAGACTGACTGTAAGCGGGGAGAGGCAGAGAGAAATAGAGACACAGATTCTTAAGCAGGCTCCAGGCTCTGAGCTATCAGCAGAGAGCCCGACATGGGCTTTGAACCCAGGAACTGCAAGATCATGAAAAGCACCCCAATTGTATCCATGTTTTATGCCCAATTCGAGAGCCCTTTTCTCCAAGAATCCTTCCCTGACCATTCATTCTAAACCATTCTGACCCCTCCATTCTCTAAGTTCCTGTTGTGTGCTTAAATTCAACACCACAAGGTTTAATAAGAATTCCCCAATTGTTCTATATGTGTTCAATCTGCCTCTTCATATGAGATTTTAAGTGCAAGAACCATTCTACACTTCTTTCATTTACTATCCTATAGCATTTAGTACAGCTGTAGGCACAAAGTAAGAACTCAGTGACTAAATTGGCAATTAGAAGAGCTTATTTTTATATAATTTCTTAAAAACTACAAAGCAATTTCACCTATATTTTCCACTTGATCCTTAAATTGCTTCTCTGAGGTGTTCAGGACTAGATTTAAGTAAAAACTTGACTGCTCTGACAACTGTGAAACCTTGGAGGAAAAAGACTAATTTTTCTGAGATTCAGTTTCCTAATTTGATAATAAATTTCAAGTTTAACCCAAAAAGATAGGCTCATATTTTAAGAGATCAGCACTACTGAAAGCTTGAGACATATTTTTAGATGAGTTAACAACCTGAATCAGTTAAATTAATAAATGTGAATACAGGAAAAATCTATAACTGTCTGATTTCAATTTCTACTCTAACTTTAAAAATATTAGACATAATATAAATGTTTTATTTTTAAAAATTTTTTATGTTTATTTATTTTTGAGAGAGAGAGAGAGAGAGCATGAAAGCCAGCACCAGTAGGAGAGCCAGAGAAAGAGGGAGACACAGAATCTGAAGCAGGCTCCAGGCTCTGCGCTGTCAGCACAGAGCCTGACAGAGGGCTCAAACCCACAAATCATGAAATCATTACCTGAGCCAAAGTCAGACACTTAAGCGACTGAGCCACCCAGGCGCCCCTTAATGTTTTAAATATTATAAATATTTTACCAAAAAGCTGTACTTCTTTAAATATATCTTATCTATTACTTACATCCTAACATATCTCAAGAGATTTAAGTTACTGATTTCTTCAAAAAGCTTGCTACATTTTGGAGTTCACGAGTGGGTCACTGTAGTTTAGAATCCAACTTCAGCTTACATCGTGATCTAGTGGTTCATGAGTTCAAGCCCCACATCAGGCTCTGCTCTGGTAGTGAGAAGCCTGCTTGTGATTCTCTCTCTCCCCTGTGCTCTCTCTCTGCCCTTTCCCCACTTGTACTCGTGCTCTCTCTCAAAATAAGTGAACTCAAAAAAATATTTTTTAATTAAAAAAAAGAAGCTTGCTACATTTTTGTGATTTTTATTACTATAAAAGGCTAAATTATTTCCATCAGAATGCTCCTTCTATTTTATATGGGGAATCAATGTCAAAATGTTACTCATTTATCAGAAATGCACTTTAAGTGTAAGTAACTACATTTAGTTACTCAGTATTAGTTCATTGCTAAACATAACATTATCTTAAACACTCAAAGTTCAGAATCATTAGCCAAATATCTGTAAATTTGGGAACAGTATCTCTATGTTAAAAGCATAAAGTTATATTATCTGTTTAATAATCAATAGTGTTAAACAACCAACAAACCAAGAGCAATGATATAAATTATTCATTCTCAAAGTGTGGCCCCTGGATCAACAATATCAGCAATACCTGAGGACTTTCAGAAATGCAAATTCTGGGGCGCCTGGGTGGCTCAGTCGGTTAAGCGTCCGACTTTGGCTCAGGTCATGATCTCACAGTTTGTTGGTTCAAGCCCCGCATTGGGCTCTGTGCTGACAGCTAGCTCAGAGCCTGGAGCCTGCTTCGGATTCTGTGCCTCCCTCTCTCTCTGACCCTCCCCTGCTCATGGTGCCTCTCTCCCTTTCTCAGAAATAAATAATTTTTAAAAATTTAAAAAAGAAATGCAGATTCCAGGGCCTCAGGTGTACTGAATCAAAAACTGAGGAAGGGCCCCAACAACCCTTCTTCACCTTCTTCAACAAGTCCACTACCTGTGAGAACCACTGATACAAATTAACCTGAGGAAGCCATAATTACTTGTCACTGAATATTTTCTAAATATATAGGAAATTTAGGTCCTCTCTAGAAGATATTTTTGCTTACTTGTTATAATTTACCAAATGCTGATTTAAAGGACTGTATGAATCGTTGAGTGCCATAATCAGGCCTTAACAATGAAAATGAGAAATGTAGTGACAAGTCTGATCTTTTGTATTAAAAAAATCAAATAAATTAATGCTAAAATACCCAAAACATGCAAGTATTCCCAAAACCTGAACTAGGGCATATGATTAAAAGGATTTAATTGTTTCCCCATTCGGTACACTTAAAATTTATTATCAGAGTCAGAAGTGTTGTAGAAGAAGCAAAATAAGCAAAGCATATGGGACTGAATCCCAGGGTCTTAAGTTTATAAATATTCTGTTCTAACCCAGAGATCTCCAACTAATGCACTAGGACAGTGTCCTATGAATAAATGACTGATATGAGAGTAATTATTACTCTTCTCAGTTGTGCAAAAGGCTAGGCACAGCCTGAGAAAGCCAAACACCCAGAACGAGGATTAACTGTGTCCACATGCTCCTCTACACTGTACAAATACTATTCTAGCGTTTTCCAATTATGCCATGATGTGGGCTAAAAAAAGTAGGAAGCACACTTCCAACCATTTCCACGAACTCAAGGAGTAGAATAACTTCAGGTGCAGTTACAGAAAACACTACTCAAATTGGCTTTAAAAAGAAAAGGAAATTTATTGGCTTTTCTGATTTAATGGTCTATAATTAGGTTTGGCAGCAGGCAAGCAATGTAACCAGCATCTAGATTGTTATTACCTTGTTAATTTTTGCCTGTTACCTTGATATTGGCTACATTCTCAATAGGCTATCACTTTATAGTGCCCAAATGACTGTAAGCAGCTCCCAAAGCTACATCCTTGCCCCTTCTTCCCCCAAGAAAAAGAGAATCTGTGTCCTGATAAAAGTCCTGAGGTTACCTATTTGGGGCTGCATGGGTTACCTTTCCATCCCTGAACCAATTATTGAGATGGGGATTGATGGAAGCACAGATCAACAAGCTCAATCTCTGAAGCTGGAGGTGAACTCCATGCAGGTTAGTCTCACAAACACCACATGCCTGAGAAAGTGAGGACTATTTAGGGAAAAATCAAGTACTGTTAGCAGGGAAAAGAAAAAATGTATGTGGGTCAATAAAAACAGCTTTCCATAATAACTTACCACACATCTTGAAATGGGCTAAAATACACAAAATCTGCTTTTTTTTTTCTCTGTACATTAAAGGTGAATGCCATGTTAGTAATCTTTAAAAAAAAAAAAGTTAAGGGGCGCCTGGGTGGCTCAGTCAGTTAAGCGTCCAACTTCGGCTCAGGTCATGATCTCACAGTTTGTGGGTTTGAGCCCCGTGTCAGGCTCTGTGCTGACAGCTAGCTCAGAGCCTGGAGCCTGCTTCAGATTATCTGTCTCCCTCTCTCTCTCTGACCCTCCCCTGCTCACACTGTCTCTCTTTCTCTCAGAAATAAATAAAACATTAAAAAAAATTTTTAATTAAAATACATATTTACCTATCAAACTAGCACAGGTGTTTTGTTTTGTTTTTTTTAACTATTTAGTACTAGTAAAGGAATGGTGAAACAGGCATTCAGTCAGTCCTAGTAGAAATATAAATGAAAACAATCCTTTGAAAAACAATTTAGAATGTCTCAAGAGTCATAAACTATACAGATGTATACTTCTGTCTATTCAAAAGAAAAAATCTTAAATGCAGAAAAATTTTCACAGTAACAGATATTTACTACTACTTATTAATAAAATCAATACAGAGTAAAAAGAAACCACCTAAATGTCCAGGAATAAGAAAATAGTCAATTTAAGTTATCACTACCTGGTGAAATATATGCGGTCACTTAAAATGAAAATAATGGGGGTGGGGGGCGCCTGGGTGGCTCAATCAGTTGGGTGTCTGACTTCAGCACAGGTCATGATCTCACGGCTATGGGTTTGAGCCCTGCATGTGACAACTCAGAGCCTGGAGCCTGCTTCAGATTCTATGTCTCATTCTCTCTGCCCCTTCCCCACTCACACTCTGACTCTGTCTTTCTCTCTCTCTGCTTCTCTCTCTCTCTCTCTCTCAAAAATAAACATTAAAAAAATTGTTTAATAACCAAAATAAAATGAAAATAATAGCTAATATTTGTCGAGCACTTACTATATACAGGACACTTTCTTAAGACCACATTCAGTTCTCAAAAAAACTTTGAGATATTTGCTATCAGTATTCCCATTTCAGAAATGAAAAAACTGAGGCAAAAAGTGATTAAGTAACTTCCCCAAGGTTACACATAAGGAATGGAACCTCCTAGATATGAACAAAACAATCCAGTTCCAGGCTTGCATTCTTTACCACTTCGTTATATTGCTTCTCAACATTGTGGTTGTGTAGTTTATAATAAATGTTTGTTATAATGTTTTATAAAAAGCAAACAATCAAGAACAAAAACAGAACTGAGAGTCTTCTAGTTAAAAGACAGTAGATCAAACAGAGGTGTTTAGCCCCACTAAAACAACATTGGGCAATTTAAGAATAAACCTTGGGCCAAGAGACAGAGAAATGTGACAAAAACAAAAAACATTGTTTTCTTGCAGGCAGATAGAGGAGGAGTAGTATTTACAAGACCTGAGAAACCACAACCAGTAATACGGAAAACTGGGAACCAATCTGATTTATATCACTCATCCCCCTTCCACACACCCATTTCCTGGCCCCTTCTCCTCTTCCCTGCAAATGGTCTGGTGATACCAGGAACCTCAAAGGTGAAGGCAAAGATGAAGCCAAAAACAAGACAACTACTTGGAAGTCTATTTAAAAGAGGTTCAACCCCAAATTCCTTTTCTCTTTCTGGTTAGCCAGATGACTACCCTTCCCTCCCTCATCTGGACAGATGAGAAATTGTTCTGAAGGTGATAAAAGCAGACAATCTCTAGAATAAGGGATAACAGCTCAGGGAGGTGGGTAGGAGGCTACTATACTGAAAAGTGTATATACCAAATGTTGAGACACTCCTGCTTAACCAGCCTTCTTCCTCTACAGGTCTCCCATCACTGCTGACAGCCAAACTCTAGAAGCAGACTAGACGTGTGTTTTCAAGAGAATCTAACTGGGCCAAGAGGAAAGACATAAGTAATATGACACAAGGAGCTTCCTTATAAAATGTTCCAGTCAGACTACTTTAAAATAAAGACCATAATCAATAAGCCATACCCATAAATCTAGAGCTTCCAATCCACTTTTTTGGTGTTTCATTCTTAAAACAACAGCAGAGAGCTAAAGACCAATAGACTTTTGAGGGAAAGTGTCTAATTTCAAAAACAGACCAAACCAGGAGTGCCTGCATGGTCAGTTTCAGCTCAAGCCATGATCATGATCTCACAGTTCATGGGATCAAGCCCCACATCGGATTCTACAATGACAGCACAGAGCCTGCTTGGGATTCTCTCTCCCTCTTTCTCTCTGCCTCTCCTCTGCTAACACACAAGCATTCTCTCTCTCTCTCTCTCTCTCTCTCAAAATAAACAAACATTTTAAAATATATTTTTTAAAAACAGAAACCAAAACAAACAGAAAAATTGTAAAAAGCAATTTAGAGGAAGCAAAGATTAAGCAGAGGGAACACTTTCAAAAGAAATATTTTTGTGGTACCTGGGTTACTCAGGCAGTTAAGCTTCCTACTATTGATTTAGGCTCAGGTCATGATCTCACGGTTTGTGAGAACTTACAGATCTCAGAGATCAGCACAGAGCCTACTTAGGGTTCTCAATCTCTCTTTCTGCCCCCCCCAAGATAAAAAAAAAAAAAGAAATATCTTTAATATTCTCATTAAAATATCATATATTGCATATATTATTAGGAAGATGCTACAATAAAAAGATTCACAGAATTCTTTTTAATTAAGATAGTAGATATAAAGACAAAATTGAAGAAATCTTACAAAAAGAAGAGCAAAAGCCAAATAAATCCAGAACTGAAGAAAAAAAGTATTAGAGGATTAATTCAGAAGGTCTAACAAAATATTAGAGAATAAAGAAATTAGAGAATAAATCATGAAAAGTTGTCAAGACTGATTTTCTCAGAACTTAAAAATATGAGTTTGCGAAGAGCTTGTTAAGTGCTGGCACCAAAACATATTGTGGTGAAATAATGGAACACTGGAGAAAAGGGAAAAGTCCTATAACCTTCCAGAAAGAAAATGAAAAATTTTTCCCCATACAAAGGATGAAAAATTAGTCTTCAATACCTACAATAAAAATCTACAATACAGAAGCTAAGTCTTCAAACATAAGGGAAAGCTATTACCAAATTGGAATTTTATTGCCATGCTAAAGTGTTGAGGTAAAAGATATTTTCAGACAAGTAATGTCCAAAACAATTTACCTTCCATGCATCCTTTCTCAGGAAGCCACTTAAGGATTTCTCCAAGGAAGAGGAAGATATGGAACACAGGTAAGGGGGGGCTCTGAGAGAAAGAGGAAACAAATGCCTGGGATGGTAAAGGGAGATACCAAGATGACACTTGCACAGCAACCAGGCAAGACTGGTGTAGTTAAGTAGGCTCTGGTGGAAAGCTTCTCAGTAGGATGAAATGAACAGATTACCAACTGCTTTTAAATCATTAAGAAGAGTTTTACATAAATGAGAAAGTCTGGAGTTAAATTAGTAATGAACACATCAAAAAGTAAGTAATGGAGGAAACAAAACAATGGTTGGAAGTGGTGCTGTATGGGAAAGGAAAAAAAAAATCCTAACTACAAAAGTGTAGTTATGAATAGCATTTATGCAGTCTTAATACTATAACTATAAATACTGAACAGTCAAGGTTATCATATAACTCTACGGGGAAGGTAGATAATACATGAAGGAAGAGGAGTTAGAGAACAAGATGAAAGAAAGTTAAATCCTCACCTCCGACTATGGATGGTCATTAGATAACGCCTAAAACTGGAAAATAAAAAAGTTGCAATGCTAAGTGTCTTATTTAGCCATGTGGAAGTAAATGGCCACAGAATAAAATAAAATAGTTTAAAGTAGTTGCTTTTGAGAGGAGAAAACGGCAGGGTAAAT